>NC_052572.1:79309139-79375207 GCF_016699485.2 Gallus gallus | reverse complement strand
TAATAACAAACGTTATGCAGTCGCCACACTTGAACTTCAGGAAGAAGCTTTAGATAAGATTCTGTTTGTTAGTAGGCTGTGGTGTTTGTTGTTTTTTTTTAATAGAACCTCATAGCTGGAAAATACATTAATCTCATTATCCAAGAGGATTTTGTTTAAAAAAAAAAAAAAAAAGAAAGAAAGAAAGATGGTTAAAGCTGAGACTTGCTCACAGGTCTTTAAGCAGTCGTGATCTTAGTGTCTATTATATACAGTGGCACCTGCATTCACTGAATTAGCATTTGCTTTTCCACATGAACAAATGTGCCTTCTACTGTTTTCACTGTAGGGAATAGTTACCAAACATTAATGTTTATAAAACTCTTTCTGACAAGAGTAACATACGCAGTCAACTTAGTGCTTTTTTTTGCTCTGTAACTAAAAAGCTTCAAAATGGAAAGTTCTTAGTTAGTTTATGGGGCACAGCCCAGCAAGTCTGGTTTTGTGATCTTAATTGGAGTATCTGAGGGTTGTGTTATTTGTGGTGGTCTCGCTCCCCCCTTCTACTCCGACTCCTCCTTTCTTTCCTGAAATAGTTGATATTGCTGATGCTTACTGCTGGACGCTCTTAGAGAAGAGGATAAACTGGTAAGAGTCTGGTAGTGTGGGGTTAAGACACAGCTGGGAGAAGAGTGTTGCTAAGCCTGATGCAGCATGTTTGTCTGGTTACAGGCAGAGCTGTTCTGCTGAGAATCATTAAACACATACTCGAGTGTTTCCAACTGCTAAATTCCATTGGGTATTGCAAGGAGTTTCAGTAACAGCTGTTTCCTTAGAACCTTTATTCTGGTGTCACTGCTGAAAGAATCCCATAGTTGTAATTCATCGGTGTTTAAGAGATGAATTGTCTGTTTGTCTTACTTTCAGGTCAAACAAAATCCTTATTTCCTCTTCCTCTTTTTCTGACCAGCACTGTGGAAGACAAATCATCGCCATGTTCAAAATTCCAAGGCAGACGGTTTGGTCAGCTGTTGAGGTAAAGAAAAAGCACCGATCTTGTCTGTGAAAATCATTTTAGTTAAAAGTAGACTGTGTCTTTGAGGAAATGTATCTTCAGTCAAATCTGATTCCTGAGAGCTTAATGTATTTTAATAGGAAGGTTAGCTATTTTTGTCAGTGAGCTATTTATGCTCACCCACCTCTGATACGTAGTCAAGAGACTTTAATTTCATCATCTGTTCCTGCTAACCTTCCATGAGATCAGTCATTGGCACTTGTGGATAGGTCTGTTTCCTCAGTATGTGCATACAGTGCCCATGTTGCTCTTGTAGAATAGAATCCCTGCATGTGCGTATAAGCGTATTAGTATAGCTTTATTCAGTCTAAAGTGCTGAGTGTAGGAATGTCTGAATGCCTGTGATTCAATTCCCTCTTAGATCCGTTTCCTCTATGAGTGTATTTGGATTCGTACTAAGATGAGGTTTAGATGCAGGAAAACACATTAAACATCCCAGTTCCCCTGCTGTGTGTGCTAACAAGGCCATGGTGACAGCTCTGCATAGGCTTCCTGCTGCCATGTTGCACATTCCTGTAGAAAAATCAGGGAATTTGGGAATGTTGAGGACTTGCCATATTCACTCCTGGGGCAAGCTGTTGTGTAAGGGTTTGTCATGGACAGATGCAGAGAAGACAAGAGGGAGCTTAGTGCTGATACCTGGCAGACACGAAACAGACATAAGATTCTGGTATCACCCTCTGAGATTGTGTATTGCCTGACATAAATGTCCTGTCAAATACATGTTTCTAAAAGCGAGACCAGTGGTCTTCTACTGCAGATTGAAGTTTTCTCCTTTCAGTTTGTTTCCATCCTCACTGTCAGTCTTCTCTTTAGAAGTGGTGATGTGCAGAACGGTTGAAAATGTGCTTATGTTGGGGATTTTCTGACAGTTTGGAGAGAATAAATCCTGTTTTTTGAGTACTGAGATTGGATGGACATGGTATCTTTTAAGTTTAAAAAGGAGGTTCTAACGCACCCTCAGCCATCAGATATGCATGTTCTGTTTCTCCATTACTGCAGCTGCTCTCCAAGGTTCTCCTTTGGGATGGGACTGTACAGGAAGACACAGTCCGTGGTGTGGGACTGAGCAAGCTGCTGAATCGTTGCCTTCTTCTGAACCTCTTCAACACACCACCAGGGCCAGAAAACATAGAGAAGTGTAAAGAGGTGAAAGGTCTTATTTCCATGGGGACAGATGTAGTCTGAAGTGTAATTATTTAACATTTGAAGTGTTTTTATTTGTTTCTTGTTTTTTGATGACCTTGGTGTATAAAAGAATTTCAAAGCAAGCATTGGTTCCTAGGCTTTAGGAATAACTGCTTAAAATGATGGTTTTGTTTTTTGAAGAGTAAACACTGCCAATAATAACTGAACTAGCCAAAAGGAGAAGTCTGTCAGAAGTGGTGTGACTTAGTTTATTGAAAGCCTTTTTTTTTTCTTTCTATTTTTTCTTTCAGAATACTCTCTGGGTGAACAGGTGGTTGCATGCTTCCCAGAAAGGTGGTTCCAAAATCTTGGAAGTGGGTCAACTCTCCCGAGTCAGTGAACTTCTGCCAGCATTTGGTTCAGTGAGCACGTATGCTTCACAGGAATAACCACAGGTAACAAACAACATGTTCTTTGGGATGCAGCACTTCCTCATATTCTTTATGTTAGTATTTCTTTTAGGGACGTGGTTCAATGGGCATGGTGGTGATGGGTTGACAGTTGGACTAGATGATCTTTGTGTTTTTTTCCAACCTTAATGATTCTATGATTCTTAAATTCCTCAAGCCTCATGCATTTAACACTTTCAGTGATGTACTTCCAACATCTACGTAGAACTAAAGATGCAATCCATAATGTAAAATGGATCGCTTTTGCAGTACTAGTTCAGGCTAGTTTGAGGCTCTAGATGTTGGGTGCAGTTAATGGTCAGTGTAGCTCAAGGCACGTTTTAGCTTTATTGATTTTTGAAGTCAGGTGTGAATGTGTTGCTATGTCAACTTGTTTTTGTAATAGTGATGAAACTGAAGAAGTTGTTCTCCTGTTGGTGAAAGTCAAGGCTCTGCGTATTGCTGAAGAGCTCACTGAAGAGTGCAAACGGGAACATCTTAAATCTGTGATCAGGAAATAAGGATTTCTTTGAAGCAGCAGTTCTTTTACTGAAACAAGCCTGATGCTCACTCTAAAAAAGTGGTCACGTTTAATGAGTGGACTGCCTACGGTTGTTTTACTGTGAAATATTGTTTTTTTTTTTTTTTCCAACTGTCTTCTGATGCATCTACTCCTAGATAGAATCACAATGGTCAGTGTGAAGTGCAGGTGTTCTGAAATATGACGAAGCCTCACTGCTTTGTTCTTTTGGGAAGGATGACTGCAGTAAGTGCCTGTAACGTTACCACTGCTGGTGGGCAGACAACTTCACGAGCTGTTTTCAGTTTGATCTACATGAACATCTACTGATGGTAAACGAGGTGGTCAGGAAGGTAAGAAGTTGCACAGGAGAACGTCTTAACTACGCTTACTCTTCTCCAGAGTATGATTTGTAGTGGAGCTTTGTACTTGAGATACAGACTGGACTTTGTGCACACACCTGGAGTTGTCACCCGCCCTCATTTATCAGACAAGCAGAACAACAACTCCAGTTACCTTCTAGTAATTGGCTCTCTAAGGACATTTACCTTTTGCTTCCCTCTAAGACCCATTAAACCTCATTTTGTTGTACCCATGTTAGATTTCTAATGTTGTGTAACTTGTATATGTGCAGTAAATATTACTGCTGCAGAATAAAAAGGATGTTTTACTGTAGAAACAGCAGTGCGTCACAAATTCTGCTAAGTTTGCTATTGCCTGCTTCTCTAAAATGTTATGTATGGGTCTTCCATTTAACTCTTGGGGGCTTTTATTCCCTATGGTTTTTCTGTTGTTTTTATTACAGAATATGTATTTTTGTAAACTGTTTTAATTGTAAATAGCATTCATCAGTGTTATAGACAACAATGACTTTTAAAATAAAAGCAAAACCATTATTTTGAAAAGTAAAGATGTTTTGTGTTAATGAGACTTTTAACGCTTTCAAGTCTTGAACACGACAGGAATGTTATGTGAAGTATGGAAAAAAACTGTGGCACTGCTGGCGCTTCATTATCTGCAGGATTTAGGAGTTCTGTTGTAAGTAATTGTGCACTTCTACTTTCCTGAGTGCAAAGAAAATACAACTGGATGGTAATCAGCTGAAGCATGTGATCTCCGTGCTTGCTTTTGTCTCCTCTGCTTCCTTATTCATGTTGAAAGTTGCTCCCAAAGAAATTAGTCTTGTGCTGCTATGAAATTGGAATAGGTTCTATCACGCTTTACCTCTCTAGAGGCTTCTTCCAGTGGCTGCAGGACGTCACTTGTCATGACTGGTAAGCAGGGGAAGGCGATTTTTTACTGGAGCTCAGAAGCCCCATCCCAGTTGAGTATCTTTGAGAACCTACTGTGCCACTTTGTGGTGAACCTTGCACCCATTCACACAATCTGACTGGAGTAACAGCTAATCTGGCTTCATTCTTGCAAGCTGGTTTCAAAACGTTGGTATTACTGCTTTGTTGTCAGGTTACTATTGGTGCTTTATCAGATGTCATTTCAAAAGTGCCTTTACAGGACAGCTAAGCAGCACTTACTCTCAGATTGTCCAGCTGGGCTTCTGTACATCTGCTTCCCTGCCATAGCCCCCATCTGAACCTTCTGAGTGAAGCATTTTCACAATTGGCCCCTGTCTACTTGGCAAAGGCAGAAGAAGAAACAGTTATTGGAAGTGACAACACAAGTAACTGCAAACCCCTTCTATTAGCTGTGATTAGAAGGGAAGGCAGAAGCATGGGCTGAACACACTGTAACACTGTTTTCAGGAACGGACAAGTTTAACATTCAGACAGAACTGCTGAAATTTCACTGTCTTTTATTTGCATACGAAACTTGAAAACTGACAGTTCTTACACTGAACTCAAAGCTGTTACTTGTTCTGCTCTTCATTCACTTCCCTCCATATTTTTTCCTCTATTTTGAAGTATCATACTCTCGCAGCATATTGAATTCCAGCCAGGGCTGCTTCCACTTCTGTGCTTCCTTCATTTTTTCTCGGGTAGCTCAATTTTATTCCTTTTATGTTGTATTTCGGCCTCTCCAACCATTTTGACCATGGTTGAGGTTCATTCTGACCTGCAGCTAGAGGAAAGATTTTTTAAAAAAGAAAAAAGGTATTAAAAGGTCAGAAGGTAGAATTCTGACTGTGAAGCAAAGCAGTGAGACAAGTGCTGCTTTAAGAGAAGAGAGCAGCCTCGATCTGTCAGCAAACTAAGGGGACTACTGGACACCAGTGGGAGAAAAGGGATTTGGGGGCTCTGTGGCTGTTATGTTTGTCCATATACCTAAATAACACTGATTTATTACACCGTCCTTAAGTTGATATGCTGTTAACTCTCTTCTACGCTTCTAACTCTGTTACTTACTAAGGAAAGAAGAATAGGACAGCAGCCGTTCCTCATTTTCCCTGTAAGCTAAGTTGGATAGCATTCTTTTACCAGTCTGCCAGACCTTCTGAGATGCACATCTTGCTAACTGCTCCTTCACCCCCCACATCAGTAGCATTAAGTTCCATAGCATTGGCTGTTCTGTCTGCACAGTGTAATACAGAGGCATCTGCAGGCCGTTACTCCTTGCACGGTCTCCTAAGTTACCTACTGAGGAAGGCAGGTACTTTGGTTATAAATGTTCTTTCCCCACAGGAGTAGCATTAAGGTACCAGATTTTACATGCTTGTATCACCTTGATAACTACCACAACCAAAAGCTGTTTAACAGCCTTCCAGGCCATTGTAGAATGGCCAGTTGAAGAGACTCACAAGGATCATAGGAGTTCAACCCCTGCCTCCACATAAAACCAACCCCCTGCCTCCACATAAAAACCAGCCACACTATGTCTGAGAGTGGTGTCCAAAGGCTTCTTGAACTCTGGCATGTTTGGGGCCTGCAGCAACCTGTTCTGTGCATGGTCAACCTCTGGTGCAGAAGCTTTTCCACCCTGACACTTCCCTGATGCAGTCCTCCATCTGGCTCTGAAATGGAGCCCTGCAGGAACCCCAGGTGACTGCTCACCATCCTGATATAATCCCTGTAGATCCGTCAGAAAGTTAACTAAATTATCACCTACATTCCCACTAAAAATTAAACTCCTGCCTTGTTTACAGGAATTTCTTCATGGTCTAAATGAGACACAGATGAAAAAAACACTTTTTTCATCACTTGATAGTGAAAGATAATAATTTTTTTCTTACTGTTTTTTACAAACAGCTGGAGAGAGCCTACAGGAGACGACCACATTCAAGTGGTTATCTTGTGTTGGCAAAGCTTAAGGGGACTCTTGAAACTCTTTTCTGCTCCGATGAATTATACCGTGCCATAGAAATCTCCTTATGCTCTGGAGTTCAACAGTCTGGCAGCTAAGTTGCAGGCACACTTCCTGACACAGTACTGGCCAGAGGGCCACTACCAACAGATTATTTGCATGGGGTCACTGTGTTTCAGACAGCATGGAGACTTGGCCTCAGAGCCAGGAATGGCTTGAACACCTCCAGGGACAACAGTTCCACCACCTGCCTGGGCATTTCTGAGAGGACATTTTTCCTAGTATCCAACCTGAACCTCCCCTGGCACAACTGAAGGCCATCACCTCTTGTCCTCCTGCTGCTCCTTGGGAGGAGAAGCTGACTCCCACGCCAGCCACAACTCCTTTCAGGTAGTGGTGCAGAGAAATGAGGTTTCCTTTGAATCTCCTCCAGACTGAACAATCCCTGCTCCTTCAGACACTCCCACAATATTGTGCCCCAGATCCTCACCACTCTGTTGCCCTTCTCTGGACGTGATCCAGGGCCCCAGTGCCTCTCTTGTAGTGAGGGGCCAAAACTGAGCACAGTACTTGACATGCAGTTCCACCAGTGCTGAGAACAGCAGGCAGATCGCTTCACCAGTCCTTCTGACCTGCACTATTTCTGACACAGGCCAGGATGCTGCTGGCATTCTTGGCCACCTGGGCACACTGCTGGGTACGTGCAGCCAACTGTTGACCAATACTCCCAGTGTGCACAGTATCACATCGTCACTCTCCTATCAGAGGCAGCACCGCCACTTTAAACACTGTGCCGCTTAAAGCAGTGCAGGTGGTTTCGGAGACATGAAAAATGCTTAGCACAGAGGAATTCCATTTCACAAACAGAAATACCTGCACTCAGCTCCCAGCTGACCTCGAGATGTGAGGCAAGGCAGAGGCAGGGCCCGTGTCTCTGTCACCTTCCGACACGCACTTTTCGAGTACCAATGCCTCAGAGCCCTGAGGAATCTGAGGGCGGCCCCCACCGCGGCCTACCCCTTCTACCTCCTCTCCTCTCTCTGCTTCTGCTTGTCAATAATGACGGGCTTCGAGGGAGGCTGGAATTCTGTGGGCTCTCCATCGCCGTTCATTCGACACATCGAGGAAGAAAACCACCCGGTGAAGATAAAACGCTCAGAAAAACACCGTTCTCAAAAGGCACCGTTCCCCACAGCCTCGCAGCTCAAACACCCCCGCAGGCGGCTGCCATAGTGACTACGAGTACTTCCGGTCCGCCGGCGCCAGAGCGCAGGGTGGCTACGGCAAGCTCGGAGGGCCAAAACTGCCCTCAGCGCGAAGCGGAGCTGTGTGTCGCTCTACTCCTAACCCCTTCTGAGCTCTGTTCATGATCTAGGTAACCCGCGGGGATTAACGCATAAATTATTATAAACCTTCCCTGGGAAGCTCCTAGAGAACGACTAGTGAGTTAGGACAGGTGGGAGACTAGTTTCATGTTAGAGGTTTAAGAAAACAGCATTAAGTACTGAAGGTCTTGGAGTACTTCATAGTCTCAGCTGGGTGATGTTATGCCCATGTAGCAAGAGATCTCAGATCAACATCCAAACAGGCAAGAAGGAAGAAGTGTGAGAAAAGCAGAAGTCCAATTCATGACTGAGGGACTCTGATCCTTGAAATCCTTCTGTTACTTGTGGCGGAGTACAAATATGAAGTGTGAAGATGACTCCAAATTTCTGTAGTTCTACTATGGTGATAAATTCAATAGCTCCCCATACACAAGGTACCAACTAAGTCCAATTGGTTGTGCTGGTCGGAATAAAGCACCAGGCCGTACCATAATGAAACATATCCTTACTGAAAAGAGAATATCAGATGAGAGAGGTTTCAACATCAATTATTTGGTGTAGTTATGAGGAGAAAGGCTTCAGGTTTGTTGCGACTCCTTCCGTAGTGTCCAAATATGTGTTTTGTACATTTTCACAAGTTGGGAAACTTTACACCATTCTGAATTAGCAACACACCCAGCTCCAAACCTGTCCCGTTATGAAGCAAAGCCCCCCAGGATTTATATCTGTTTTGTAAACTGGGTGATTAAATGATGCCAAGTGTGGAACAAACTAAAAGGCTCATCATTTTGGAATTCTGCACAGCTGTTGTTAAACGCTTAATATGGAGACAGAGAAGGATTTCACTTCTGAGATGCTTGATGCTGTATTGCAAAACTGTGTTATATGACGTATGATATATATATGCGCCCTGTGCCTTCACCGTGATGAAAGCAAACTGTGCTTAATTCTATGAGTAACCCCATCCGTTTCCATAACACACTCTTAGGGGAAACATCAAACCAACAACAAAAAAGGCATGAAGATCCATGTTATGCTGGGAAGATTCTCCAATTTGTATTTGATACTCTCTACACCAGTTTAGACAGATTTCTGTAGGTATAAATACATATATTGTTATGAATGTACAGGGAGGCAATGTTGCCCAAGTGGATAGAGCTCTAACTGGCTTCAGGGAAATAATGAATCTTTTCTCATTTCTGGTACAGCTTTCTAGTGTGTTCAGTTCTGGGCCCCTCACTAGAAGGTAGACCCTGAAAGCCTGAAGTGTGTCCAGAGAAGAGCAAGGAAGCTGTGAGGTTAGTTGTGAAGACCTTCTCCCAGTGAGTGGTCAGCCTCTGGAGCGGACTGCCCAGGGAGGTGATAGAGTTACTGTCCCTGCAGGTGTTCAAGGGACACTGGATGTTGTAGTGAGGGACGTGGCTTAGTGGGAAGGAAATATTGGTGGTAGGTGGGTGGTTGGACTGCATGATCATGGAGGTCTTTTCCAACGTTGCTGATGCTATGATTGTCGGAAAGGCACCTGGTGGGTGAGTGCTTTGCTGGTGAGCGTCTCCCTGCTGGAAAGCAGGCAGCTGTGGTCTTTGCATATAGCCACATGCACAGGGATTGGAGGCTTCTGAACCGGAACCTTGTCTTTCCCGTCTCGTGCCCGCTAAGTCCTGTTGTTTGAAAGCAGCACCTTCGCGGCAACCTTGATTTGCTGCAGCCTTCTCCGAGCTTTGTGCCACGAGAGCTGTGCCGCTTCTCCCTGTGATGTGAGAGCGTCCGGAAGGCCCTGCAAGAAGTCTGGGTAGGTGATGGCAGTGTCTCTTCCTTTCCCCCCGGTGCTGGACAAAGCGGGGAACGGGAGTGGGGGACCCATAAGTCGTACTGCTTGAGCAATTGTGATTTCTTGCTGTAGAGAATGCACATGCACCCTGCACTTGTATCTGCACAAAGAGTCTTCTAAACATCACTGCCCGTGTTTCTCTTTGGCACTGGGATGGAGCTGTGTGGAACACAGACTTGGATGAATCTTCAGTCTGGTGCAGATGTCACTCTGACAGATGCAGTAGAGAGGCAAATTTCATCGGGCTGCATGCTTTTCTTTTTTCCTTTTGTTTCAGTCCTAACCGGGGAAGCGTAGAAGCATTACCCAGACAGACTGAGCATTTGTCACCTGGGCTTTCTACAGATGACATAGGCAGTGAAAGTCAGCATCGCAAGCATCCGTGAGAGCCCTGCAAAAAGAATGGTGAGAGTTACCCTTGCGGCCTCCTTTGGAAATCTCAGGTCTCTGTAAGCTCTCAAGCTGTGTCGTAAGTCCTCCCGTGGTGCTGACTCAGCTCTCCCTGTCTTTGGTGTAGGAGAGCTGGTCTTGCAACTCCTTCCTGTTTCCTGCCTATCATCTGCTCCCTGCTTTGCCCATGGCCCAGTGAGCCTTTTATTCCTCGCCCCCAGGTTTGCAACGTGTGGATAAGAGCAATCTGCTTATGTACGTTTCTTTTCCAGCTGTGGTGTCAGGCTGAGCGACAGCTCCCAGCCGAAGCTTGTGGTTAGCGAGACACGGAGTAGGTGGAGATGGAGTTCTCTGTGTCACTAAAACATGAGCTTGATGGCTGCCGTGAGCCAAAGCAAGAGAGTTTGTGTGTTTGACACACCGCTGAGCGGGTAGAGCAGGGCAAGGGGGCTGATTTGGACGTGCTGCTTTCCCAATACGGTGCTGTTTGCGTGGCAGTGCTTCTGGCGTTGCAAATTGTGTCAGATGTCAATGAATTCCTTGGAATCTGTTGAGTTGACTTGTGCAGGTTTCATTTCTGGAGCTGAACCCTTCCTGGCCGCTTGTGTGCATAGCCATGTCCTTTGCTTCTTTCTTGCCTTTTTTTCTTGTTGCGTTTGGCACTGTGCAAGCCGTGAATTCGCCAGGGAAGCAGCTGGAAGTGCTCTGAAGTGAACATTAGCCAGCAGTCTGCCCAGGTGGCCAAGAAGGCCAATGGCATTCTTGCTTGTATTAGAAATAGTGTGGCCAGCAGGAACAGGGAAGTAATTATCCCCTGTACTCAACACTGGTGAGGCCACACCTCGAGTACTGTGCCCAGTTTTGGGCCCCTCACTGTAAGAAAGACATCGAGGCCCTGGAGCATGTCCAGAGAAGGGCAACAAAGCTGGTGAGGGCTCTGGAGCACAGACCTTATGAAGAGCAGCTGAAGAGCTGGGATTGTTCAGTCTTGAGACGAGCAGGCTCAGGGGAGACCTTATTGCTCTCCATAACTCTGAAGGGAGGTTGTAGTGAGCTGGGGGTCAGCCTCTACTCTCAGGTGACTAGTGGTAGGACTAGAGGGAATGGCTCCAAGCTGCGCCAGGGAAGATTCAGGCTGGACGTTAGGAAATACTACTTGTCTGAAAGGGTGGCCCGGCACTGGAATGGGTATCGGTGCCAGGAGTTGCTGCTGTGTTTGCCATGCCATTGTGTCGGCAGGGTGACGTTCACGGGGTCCAATGCCCTCAGTCATTCAAAGCATCCTTGCAGATATTCCTAGTGAGGGCATGTTTCATTGACACCACAGGTTGTTTTCTAAAAAAATGAAAGAGTGGGCTTGCGTACCTCCAGATGGTTTTCATTTCCTGCTGACACAGTGCACGTCATGTCTGCTGCCATTGCCCTCTTGTGTTTGAGCACCACACAGTCTTTGCTTACTGCCCCCCTTCCCGGTGGGATGGGGAGAGAATTATGGGGGAAAAAAAAAGAAAGCCGGAACTCGTGTTGTTGAGAAGAAAACTCTTTCCAAAGGTAGAGAAAAGGACAGAAGTAATGGATGCACACACACACACACACACACACACCACACACATATATGAATGTATGTAACAAGTGATGTAGAAGCAGTGGCTCAGCACCTCCCAAGCAATGGCCAAGCAAGGAAGAGAGTGAGATGAACTCCCACCCCGTTAAAACGCCTTCCACTTGATGTCATATGGTATGGAATATCCCTTTGGCCCGTTGACATCAGCTGTCCTCATTTCTTTCCTCCCAGCTCCTTCTTGAGAGCTTTGCTGAGAACGGCCTTGGCTCTGTACAGGTCTGCTTCTCAGAAACTATAAACATGAGAGTGTTCTCACTGTTGTAGCATCATAGCAGACACTGAAGAAAAATCCTTCCCACCTGAGACTAAGACAGCCCCCCAGTGTCCGTGCAGCGAGCCGTGTGGGGCTGCAGGTCGTGCATTTCCCTGGCAGCATTGGCCAGGGTGCTGGGGAGGTTTGCGTGCTCAGCTTGGGCATCGCGCTGCTGTGCCTGTCAACACAGCATGCTTCGTGCTCTCCGAGCAGCAGAACAGCATGTCATCACCAAGGTGCCGTAATATTTACTGGAACCAGATGCATTTGTGTCTCTGAGGCTGGGTTTACCCTATGAGCGCTTCTCGAAGGAGCTGTTTTGATTCCCTTTGTCTGTGTGTGAGCGGAAGCGCTTTCCCGCCCTGTGTTCTGTGCTTGGTATTACTCTTGGTGGGCAGAAGGAGCTGGTGGATTCAGCAGCAGTAGATTCTGTTGGTTTCCTCTGTGCTGCTTCATCCCTGGAGCTCGCTGCTGCACGGAAGAGTACAGGCGTGTTTATACCAAGGCTGCTGTGAAGGGGACCCTGGTTGGCGTAGCAGTGAGCAGCAGCTAACAGGCTGTGCAGAGGAGGGCTTTGCAGAAGGAGCAGGAGTGCCTGCGTC
Source organism: Gallus gallus (assembly GCF_016699485.2). Lineage (NCBI taxonomy): Eukaryota > Metazoa > Chordata > Aves > Galliformes > Phasianidae > Gallus > Gallus gallus. The sequence continues at coordinate 79,362,776 of NC_052572.1, read as the reverse complement.
CATCTGTACCCTCGGATACGTTCTGGCGGTGAGGCACCAGCTGTCGCCACAGTGACTGAATGCAGACTTGGCCTGGGGCCGCCACGTGGCGCTTCCTAGCCCTACCCTCCTTTATATGCCTGGCAAAGCACAGCCACCCTGCACCCACAGCAAGCGTTTGTCTTAGTGTCATGTTTCATGCTGTCTTTGTGAAGCTCCAGGCACTGGGGGCAGCTTCCCCCCAAAGAAAATAGGAGGCAATGAGGACATCATGGAAGCCAAAAGGCAAAAATGCACTCGGGAAAGAAATTGGCAAAGCAGTCTGGTAGTAGTGTTGTGTTTCTCTTCCTTTATTTCCATCAGGTGAAAGAGATGGCTGCTCTAAGCCGCCCTTGGGTGCAAAGAAGGACCCTGGGTGATTGTCGGATTTGGCCATAGGCCCCAGCAAGAGGCTCAACAGGCACCCCAGCGCCGGGTCCTGCACTTTGGTCCCGACAACCCCATGCCAGCTTCTCCAGGATTTGGCTGGGATGGAATTCCAACCACGCACTGATTTCTCGAACGCTGGGGTGCCCTTTTGGAATCCTGTGGTCTTGTGACGTGGTCTTGCCTCCCCACCTTGTCCGTCCATGGTGGAGCAGCCGGGTGGCCCTTAGTGATGTCATAAGCGGCTAGGAATGAGGGAAGGAGCAGCGCGTGCTGCCTTCCCTTCATTGGAGCGCTTGAGCTCGGCGTGAGTACGTGGCTTGTTGCACTTGTGCACTTGATTGAGTCCCTTTGTCTTCATCCCGTCTTGCGCAGCACCTTGTAGGTAAGCTGAGACGGTGCGGGATAGACGGGTGGGCAGCGAGGGCTTGAGAAGTGCTGGCTGGCAGAGCTCCTAGGATCATATTGCTTCGTCTGGACCGTCATACGCCATTTTCCCCCAAGCCATCAGTCCAAAGCCATCCATCGAGGTGGCATTTGTGCCAGGGTTCTTCCCTGGTTCTTCCCTTTGCTCAATTGTGCAAGCTCACTGACCTGCTCTTTCTCCCTCCTCCCTGCCCACCCTCCGCCTGCTCCCTTGGTGCAGCTTTTGCTCGTGGAAGATCAGAGCAAAGTGACAAGGAACGGCTGCGGGTTCGAGGATCTTCTTCTCCCTTGTTCTGATCTCTTGCCAGGTACGTGCCATGTTTTGTATTGCCACATGGTTCAGCAGCCCGTGTTTAGTCACACCGTGTGTAGTAACACAGCCTCGTCCAGCTGAAATGCAGCTCTGGTCACGTGTGGGTTTTTTCCACTTCCTCTCCAGCTCAACCCTCAGCAGGATGCTGCCTGTAGTGCTGGGAGCAGCTAGTGTGAAGGAAAGCAATCCCTTAGGCAAAGAGCCCTAGCCCCACTCTGTGCAGAGCTGCAGAACGTGAGCCAGGGGCACAAGCGTGCATGCTTTGGCTGTGTGAGTGTGCCCGACAGCGGTAGGGAGCACAGCAGAGATGCAGGCAGAGGAAATGCCGTGGGCAAGGCTGCGGCCGGCGCTGGTGGCTGAGGCTGCTGCTGGGAGCCGGGGGCTGGTGAGCAGCTCCAGCCCCAGCAGTGACACCTCTCCCTGGCCTGCTACTGCGCTCTCAGCGTGCTGCGGGCAAATGCATCTGCTGCTTTGTGCCAGAGTCCCCATCTGCTAGCAGAGGGACAGCGACTTGGTCCAGTGCTGCGTATTCAAACGGCTGTCCCATTTGAATAGACTGCACACAGTTGTTGTTTCTAGAAGTAGTTCTGAAGAAGTCTCTTGATCCAGTGCTGTGTGAACACAGGAAATGTGTTTCTTTTCTGTTGCAGCTTGTCGCACCTGCTGTGATGGGCATCGCGAGCAGCGAGATCAGCCGTGGGCCCTGACCGGGCGTTGACGGAGGTACAGTGTGAAGCTCTGCTTGGTCTCTGTTCCCTGACTTGAGCCAGCAGAATGAGCCACCGGTGTGCTCTCCTGCTTTTCAAGAGAGAGAGCATCCTTCCGGCTCTCTCGGTGTCCCTGAAGAGCTGCCTTAAAAGCTTCATTTCCTTGCTAGTGGCATCGAGATGGCCACCCTGAAATCCTCCTTGTTTGTCCTCAGCTCCTCACCATGGCCTGTGCTCTCTGTTTCAGCCTGAGAACCAGGGGAAGCCCTTCCTGGTCAGGAGGAGCCATCTCTTAATACTCCAGCTATTGCTGCTGGCCATGTTATTAAGAGATACGTTGCCCAGGCAGCGGATGAGCTCTCCTTGGAGGTAAGCAGATAAAGAAGGCGTTCCCTTTTGTCACGGACAGAAGAGTATACCGTGTGAATGCATCAGGAATATTCTCAGGACACCTTCAGAATGCCTTGTGAGGCGAAGCCCAGAAGATGCAGGTCCAGAGAGGACTTGCACTGGGTTGGATGCAGGGAGGAGTTCAGCCATGTCTAAAAGATGTTTTCATTTGGCATGCTTGCACTGTATTCTGTCTGGTGTGTAAGGCAGTGACTCTTGTACCTCCACGTTCAGCTTTCCGACGGGAAATGCCTGAAGAGCTGCCCCAGTGCAATTGCTCTCAAGCTGTGCGCTCTTTGGCAGTGCAGAAGAAGGGTGCCATTTCAGCTGTGCTTTCCTCCCAGCTGCGCTGACGCTGGGATTGATGTTGCAATGTCTTGCAGGTGGGAGACCTGGTGTGCATTACTGCTATGCCAGCAAAGGAGCAGAGCCCCTGGTGGAGAGGCAAGCATGGCTTTCAGGTAGGCACAAGCTTCAGACTCGTGGGCGCAACTGCAATCAAGTGAGGAAGCGTCAGCTTAGAGCTGCTCTGCCCGCACAGGGTGGCTTCTGGACGTCAACAGCTTCCCTGTGTCGCTGTCAGAGGCCTTTCCCTTTGGCTCTGGGCTTGGGTGGGAAACTGTCTCCTCATGTGACTTAGAAGCAAGAGCCTCTTGTGCTCAATAGGCAGTCAGGAGTTGAGCATCTCTGTCCTTTGTACAAGCACGGAGAACAACCATCTTATGCTCCGTCAGTTGCTTTTGTAGGTCTTCTGGCTGCAAATGTTGAATGAGGGTTACTTTTCTGCAGGCCATTCTTTCTTGGTTGAACAGTTGAGGCCTGAGAAATGCTGCATTCAGTATTCCATCTCTCTTCTTGATCTTGTTCCAGGTTGGATTTTTCCCTGGTGAGTGCGTGGAGCTCATCAACGGAAAAATTCCTGAGGCCCTCATCAATTCAGCGCCAAAGCCAGGTACGGATGTTACATGTGATGGCGCGGGGAAGTCAAATGGAGTCTTTTTCTGGGTGTGTTCTGTGTTGAATACCTCCTTTATCCATCCCACGTTCTCCTCTGTGTTGATGATCCTTCCTGCATCCCACGGGGCGTAGGGCTGCTGTTTTGTAGGCAGTGAGAATGAGGGCTTGGGCAAATGCTCGAATCCTTGTAGAATGCAGTGTTGGCAATGTTCTTGCCGCTTTGACGTGCTCTGTAGAATGTGTTTCCGCTCAGCCTGGTCGCACTGAGCCCAACCTGAAATGAACTGGTTTCTTCCTTTTGTTGTGCAGTGCCAAAGAAGCGTGGCAAGCTCCTCAGCTTCCTTCGTTCCTTCGTGAAGGCCCGCCCAAAGGAACCGAAGCGGCGGGAGCTGGAGAAGGAGAAGGAGAAGGGAGGGTGTTTTGGCTGTGACCTGGGAGAGCATCTTCTCCACTCTGGCCGTGATGGTAAGGAACAGCCCATTCCTGAGAGCTTCCTCCCTCTGTTGGGCATGTAAAGATGAAAGAAAGGGAGATCGTGTCTAGCAAGGGGCAGGTTGATAGCGGTGGAGAAGCGTGAGGTGGGAGTTATGGCTGAAAGGGAAGCTGAGGCTAATGCTCATAGGAGGCCGGCACACTTGTATTTGCCTTAAAGCCAAAGGTGTAAGCCAATCCCACGCTAGCCTGAAAACCAAGGAAGCCTTTTGGCCCAAGAGAGTGTAGTGCGTCAGTTTCCTAGCTCTTCTGGACATGAGGTCTCACGCCTCCATTGCGGTGGGAGCTGTGATGGGACTTGTGGCAGTGTCTCTGGCTTCCCCAGAATTACTTTCTGCAGGCTGCTTGGCAGGTCCTGGCATTTCTTGAAAGCCAAGAACACGTCCGTGTCCAGTTTTGTCCCCCGGCTCCTGCCTGCCTGCGCCGTCTGCGACAGCCTTTTTTCTCCTCTACGGAGGAGGCAAGCAGTAGCCTGGCTGGGCTTAGTGGATGGGATGTGACAGGGGCAGCGGCTGAAGCAGGACTTGAATCAGGAGCTCAGCTAAGCGCTGGCCCTTGTTCTGTAGTCCCCCAGGTCGTGCAGAGCTGCGCTGAGTTCATTGAGCAGCACGGCGTGGTGCAGGGGATCTACCGCCTGTCCGGCGTGGCGTCCAAGATCCAGAAGCTGCGGTAAGAGTGCTTCTGGACTGTATGTTGTCTTGCTTTGCAGTTGTTTTCCTCTTTCTCCAAGCCCTCTGTTTTTGTGTCCTTCTCTCCAGCCATGAATTTGAGTCGGAGCAGATTCCGGAGCTCACCGTCCGGGACATTCACAGCGTGAGCTCCCTGTGCAAGATGTACTTCAGGGAGCTCCCGAGCCCTCTGCTGACCGAGCAAACTGCATGGCAAGTTCTCGGTAAGCACAAGGCAATGGCCTTCATGTCCCTCTTCGTGGCCTTTCCCATCCACACACACGCCTGCGCACCTTTTTTTGGTCTTTTTTCTGTTGAAGCTGGGGTTTTGATGGACATCCAGTGGGTGTCTCTGTACAACAAGCAGCTCGTGCTTCCTGCACACTGCGTGCACCGTAACACCTGGTGTTAGCATCCTGCCATTGGAAATGTGGGAGATGGGAGCAGCAGTGCCCTCTGCAGCTCTGAGGCCCTTTTTCTGTTAGCCCCATACGCTTGACTCGCATGATGTGTGTCTCAGTCCCTTTCTGCTTTCTTCCAGGACGCTGTTTGTGCCGGTACAGATGAGGAGCGGTTGCTCCGAGTGCAGGAGGTCATCCAGCAGCTGCCTGCACCTCACTACAGGTCAGAAAACTGCTGCCCTCGGTGTGGGGAGCTCAGCCCTGCTGCACTTCAGAGGGCGATGATGCGATGGCAGGCTTTGTGTCACGCTGGCAACGTGATGCCTGTGTGTGTGGAAGTGGTGGATGGCTGCGTGGGGTGAATGGATTGGGTCAGCTCCTGGGCACGGGGGCACGGCTGGTGCAGCTGATGGCTGCGGCTGTACTGTGCTGGGGCTTGGTGCTGCAGCGTGGCACTTGGAAAGCTTGATCTACTTGCTAGTAGCAAGAACAGTGAGGTTTGTTTGGTGAATGTGAGCCCGGCGTGCTCAGTGGTGCTGAAGGTTTGGCTCTTGCTTTCCAGGACGCTGGAATACCTGATGAGACACTTGGCTTGTCTCGCTGGGAGCTGCTCCATCACAAACATGCCTGCTAAGAACTTAGCAATTGTGTGGGCTCCCAACCTCTTCAGGTAAACTTCTTTTTCCGCCTCAGCACAAGGCTTAGATCTGTTCTCCCACGGGCACACTTTGGAGAGGAGGACAATTTGTGCTCTCTTGGTTTTGTCAGATGGGGCTGGTGTGTCCTTGATCACCCGGGAGAATGTCTTCAGTGGCATCAGTGCTTGCCCACTGCGGAAGTCTCCAGAGCCCAACTGGACAGCCTTTGGCTGCCCAAATGCCCAAACGTGGGGAAACGATCTCGGGTCAATGACTTCTCCAATCTGCCTTTTCTACAGATCCCAGCAGAACGAGGCTGCCTGCGCCAGCGGAAGAGCTGCCTGCGTGGAACTGCAGAGGCAGTCGGACGTGGTGGAGTTCATCATCAACCACACCGACGTCCTCTTCTGCTCCAGCTCCACGTCAGGCATCGGAGATGGAGCAGGTGAGCGTCTTCCTGCATGAGCTTTGTCTTGATGAGACACCTTGATCAAATGCAGGCCTTCTCCAGGATTGTTGAGATATGCTTTTGCTATCGAGGGGCTATCGATGTGCGGCACCTCCCCCAGAACTGTGATGGCTGTGCCGCTGCTTTCTGATCCTCCCTCTTAGCTGTGGTCTTCCCTTCCAGGGTGCAGTTCTCCATCAGGTCCCAAGTCTGTGCAGGTGTCTTCTCCTGCCACCAAGCTGCTCACCCTGGAGGAGGCACAGGCACAGAGGGGAGGCCAGAGCAGCTCTCCCGCTGTGACAGAGAGCAAGGACATGGAAGTGGAAGAAGGCCCCAAAGCTGCGCGAGGGAATTTCCACACAATCATTGACTTTCCATCTGGAAGGTAAAGAGGACTTTCTTTTCAGCAGCTTCCTATCAGACTTGGTTGGGTGGGCTTTAGTGGGTTTTTCTCCACTATTGCTAGTGCCAAAACTTGCAGAAGCTACGTGACGCTAATGGGGCGTGTGGTGTTGTACTGAATGTCCCCTCCCTTTGGACTCTGAGGTTCAACTAACACGCAGTTGCCTGACGGGCTCAGTTTAGCCAGAGGGGGCCTTCTTACTAATGTCAGAGTCAGAGATGCTTTTGAACTCCCTCTCTGGCTGCACGGTTCCTCAGCAAGCAGTTACGCCTGCCCGCTCAATAAAAGCCCTCCATTCGATGCTCTCCTGGACAGCTGTGCAGCCTCTGCTCGCATGCTCTGCATCTGGGTTGACATGGCTGAGGGGAATGTAGCCAGCAAGACTCCAGGGCTGAGCTCTAGGAATGGAACCGTCCTCAACCGTGTGAATCAGAGCGAGCTCCTAAGTTGTGTTTCAGCAGGAACCAGGCAGTGCTAGGAACAAGCAAGTGTTGGCAAGAGCTCAGGGCAGCTCTTCCCTCACCCTGCACCATGCACGACTCACACCGCTCCCTCTTTTCTCCCTCCAGACCAAGTCCACCCAGCAGGGTGAAGGAATCCCCAGCATGCAGTTGGTGTTCCTGCTTCAGGCCCAGAAAACCATCCTCTGTGGCCAAACGCCAACTGCAGCGCGATGCCAGGGAGCCCTCGGAAACAGAGGTGGTGGTCCTGGCAGGTAAGGGTGCACTATCCAGCTGTCAAAACCCTGCTTGTCAGCGCCATGGAATTCATGCTTGGAGTCCACACAAAAGAGAAAGACAAACAACAAAAGCGCAATCAGTTCCTTTCGAGACAGTGCTCCTCCTGTTGCTATTGTCCTATTGGCTTTGTCCTGCTGCCACTGCAATAAGCAAATCTCAAGAACCACTCTCATCATTCTGCTTGTGCAAGTTTGCCACTAACTGTTTGCCTGTGTATCTACTCCTTCCTAGGTGAACCGAGCCCTCGTCCACGCAGAAGAGCCAGAGCGTATAGCGATGCGTTCACTGTGTGCTTCCATGTATGGCAGAGCTGCTAGGAAGCATGAATCGCTGCAGCTCAGATGACAGCCTTCCATACAACACCAGTGAGGGAATGAAGGTGTTGATCCAAGTGGAAGCCCTCATCTCTCCTGGCTGTGCAAAGACGCTGACCTGAGCCTGCCAGAAACAAGCAGGTCACCGAGCTGGACTGTGACGGGGCACCATTGCAGTGCAGCCCAGCCCAAGCACAGCCCGAGTGCCCCGACAGCAGCAGCTCCATGCAGGAGCAGGTCAGCGTCAGCCAGGAGGAGCCGAGCCTGGTGGAGGGGGACGTAGAATCAGAGCTCCAGTCCCAGGCACCGGGCAGCAGCACGAGCTCTGAGCCCCTCTCTCCTTCACCAAGAAAGGATGAGTCCCATCTGTACACCGGACCTCTCACCAAAAAGGCCCTCCTGGCTGTGAATGAATAAAAGCACGCTGGTGCTGGATCAACGCCTTGACTGCCTTCTGAGTCTTCATTCCCAGGGATTGGGATGGATGCAAGCAACAGCAAGGCAGCTCATGTTGCAAGGCTATGGCTGTGGGCTGTGCGTGCAGCAGAGCTGCGGGTTTGTTCCCATTTTGTCTGGCTGTGGGATGCCTGCAGCGAGAGCTGTGCTCCCGTAGTGTATGGTAGCAAAGAATCTCCAGCATCCGGGATGCTGCTCATGATCATGGCCAGCTTGCTGGCTGTGGCTTTGTGATGCTTTTGAGTGAGGGATGCCCTGGCTGCTCCCCGCCAGCTCTCTCGTCTCTCCCGCCGTGTCCATTCCTGGCTCCCAGCTACGAGCTGGCCCTGCAGAGCATCTGCAGCCCTGTCAGCATCAGCATCCAGCAGCGGCAGGAGGAGCACCCCGAGAGCAGCATCTGCCCGTCCCTCCCCCGGGCTCTCATTGGTCAGCGGCAGCTCTGTCCCTCCCCCGGGCTCTCATTGGTCAGCGGCAGCTCTGTGCGTCCCCCTGCGTCTCATTGGTCAGCGGCAGCTCTGTCCCTCCCCCGGCGTCTCATTGGTCAGCGGCAGCTCCGTCCCTCCCCCGACGTCTCATTGGTCAGCGGCAGCTCTGTCCCTCCCCCGGCGTCTCCTTGGTCAGCGGCAGCTCCGCCGGCTCCCATTGGCTGAGCCGCCGTGCGCGGGAGCGGCCGTTGGGAGCCGGCAGTGTCAGGCGCGGCTCTCGTCAGCGAAGCGCCGCTCCCGGCAGCCCGGGCCGCCCCGCAGGAGAGCGCGGCGTCAGCCGGAGCTGTCCGGGCAGCAGCGAGCCGGAAGCCGCGGCACAACGGGAGCGAGTGCTGAGGACAGCTCCGCCGGAGGTGTGCGGGAGAACGGGAGCGGGAGAGGGAGAGGAGCCCTGCGCGGCCCCCCAAGCACACTGCCCTCCCCTCCCCCGTGGAACTCCCGTGGGGTTCCGCTGTGGGATTGGGATGAGGGCTGTGGGATGTGGCTGGGGGATGGGTGTTGGGACTGGGACGGATGGAGGCCTCGGGTCCCCCAGTGCTACAGTGCTGCTGCCAGCATCTGAACCGTGCCCCCCCACCCCCAACCCCTCCAGCGCTGCTCCCGGTGCCCCCAGACCACCTGCAGCCCCCTGGAACCGGGGCTAAGGTGGGCTGTGGCTACTGGGAGCTGCGGGGAGGCTATAGGGGTATATGGGGCTGCTGTAGGGGGCTGTGCAGGGACTGTTAAGGTGTATGGGTCTATAAGGAGCTGAGGGGGACTCTTGGGGGGTTTCTGGGGCTGTGGTGAGCCATCGGAGGATTTGTGGCTATAGGTGGCTGTGGGGAGGTTCTGGGCAGGGGGGGTATATAGTCAGGCTGCCCAGGGAGGTTGTGGATTGTTTTTCTCTGGAGATACTCCAAACCCAGCTGGATGCCTACAGTACAGCCTGCTGTATGGAGCCTGTTTTGCAGGGGGAGGGGTTGGACTCAGTGATCTCCAGAGGTCCCTTCCAGCCCCTACAGTTCTGTGATTCTGTGACTTGTAATCAGTTGCTTCTTGCAGCAGTAGAGTGTTTCAGAAGAGATGAAAAAGATGGCGGCCGTGAACTGGCTTTCTGTGGATGGTAAAGCTGTGCTGAGAACTGGGCTGACTACTTGCAGCTGAAAAAGCGTGCCGAGTGTGCAGACGCAGAGGAATAACTCTTTCCGTGTAGGTTGAGCTTGTGTAAGGTAGGTGTCCTTGCTAGGTGAGCTTCTGCTTTAAAGCATCAAGTTGTAATTTTAAAAGTAAGGTTGCCAGTTCTTTTTTTCCCCAAGTGATTTTTTAGCCGGGAGAGATTGGAGGTTCTGTTTGGTGGTGGAAGACGGAGAGAGGAAAAGCAAGTAGAAGGCATGCTGTGCATAGCCACCACATGCCATGGGCACCGTTGTCAGTCCTGCACAAAGGAGGAGCAGCTCAGCAAGCTTGGCCTGGGCCGTGGGAGGGAGCATGCAGACATCTGGACCAACCGGCAATGAGTTAGTTCTTGAGGTTGGCTGTTTTCTGCTGTTTGTCCCACGTCCTGTTGCTCAGTGGTAGCTCTGTTCCTTCCCCCGTGGAACCCCCGTGGGGTTGGGCTGTGGGCTGTGGGACTGGGATGAGGGGTGTGGGATGGGCCGTGGGTTTGGGACGGATCGAGGCCTCGGGTCCCCCAGCGCCACAGTGCTGCTGGCAGCATGCGGGCCATGTCCCCCCTCCCAGCCCCCAACCCCTCCAGCCCTGCTCCCTGTGCCCCCCGGACTCCCGGCAGCCCCCCAGAACCAGGGCTAAGGAGGGCGTGGGAGTCAAAAGGACATGGGCAACCTTTTTTTCAGTGGTCTGTGGGGCCAGGAGAGGGGGGAAATGGCCCTAAACTGGAGTACAGGAAGTTCTGCACCGACGTGAGAAGGAACTTGTTCACAGTGAGGTGACGGAGCACTGGAACAGGCTGCCTAGGGAGGCTGTGGATTCTCCTTCCCTGGAGATACTCCAGACCCAGCTGGATGCCCACCTGTGCAGCCTGCTGTACGGAACCTGTTGAGCAGAGGGGGGAGTTGGACTCGATGATCTCTAGGGATCCCTTCCGGCCCCTACAGTTCTGTGATTCTGTGATTGTAATCGTTGCTTCTTGCAGCAGTAGAGTGTTTCAGAAGAGAGAAAATCATGGCGGCCATGAGCTGGCTTTCTGTGGTTGGTAAAGCTGTGCTGAGATCTGGGCTGACTATTGCAGCTGAAAATGCGTGCCAAGTCTGCAGACACAGAGGAATAACTTTTCCATGTAGGTTGAGCTTGTCTAAGGTAGGTGTCCTTGGTACACTGCTGGACGCAATAGGGAGGAATATGGAGCTGTAGAGGATTGTGGGGGGGGGGGGGCTGTAGGCATGGAGTTCTACATCTATATCTATATATGTGTGTGTTCTGGGCTGCATAAAAATAGGGGTGGCCAGCAGGGAGAGGGAGGTGATTGTCCCCCTCTGCTCAGCTCTTGAGTGTCGTGAGGTCCCATCTGGAGTAGTGTTTCCGGCCGTGGGGCCCCCAGCACAGGAAGGACGTGGAGCTCTTGGAGTGGGTCCAGAGGAGGACTATGAAGATGGTCATGAGGGCTGGAGCCACTCTCCTATGAGGAAACGCTGAAGGAACGGGTCTCGTTTAGCTTGGAGAAGAGAAGGCTCTGGGGAGAGCTCATTGTGGCCTTTCAGTACTTGAAGGGAGCATATAAACAGGAGGGGGACCAGCTGTTTATGAGGGTGGATGACGGTAGGGCAAGGGGGAATGGTTTTCAAGTGAGACGGGAGGTTTAGGTTAGATAGTAGGAGGAAGTTTTTCCCCCAGAGGGTGGTGACAGACTGGAAGAGTGCAATCCTGTGCACGCTCAGGTGTGTTTTGCTTTGTAGTGATTTCCCAATCAATCCTCATGTGGTCTCTTAGTTAGGCTGGGAATGAAGGGGAGCACTGTGAAGCTGTTTGCTTTCCCTGCTGCGTGCTGTGGGGTTGTGCTGGCGGCGGTGCGGTTGCTTTGCTTTTCCTTGGGAGGGTGGGAAGGAGCTTAGCAGGCCCAGGTTCTTCTCAAACGATTCTGATCCTCCAGTGTCAGTACTGCAGGGAGTGCACGACCTAAAGGACTTCTGGCTTGTGATGAATTTGTATCTCCGCAGCTTCTGATATTTTGGATTGTGTGTTCTAGTGCAGGCATTTCTGGGGACATGATTTATCATCACCATAGCTAACACTGCGTGGGAAATCTTGGTGTGCTTTGACTTGCCAGTGCTTTCCACTGTCTCCACTTGCCTGGAGCGTCCTTGAAATGTATGCCTAATGTGGAAATGTTTTCCTCTTTCCTAGCTTTTGTGGTACAAAGAAGCACGGCAAGGTGATGGAACAGCTTGTCCTAGATGCCATGGCCAAGCAGTTGGAGAAGAAGAAGATCATCAGGAATAGTCAGCATGGATTTAGCAAGGGGAAAGTGTGCTTGAGCAACCTCCTAGGCTTCTGTGAGGCATCAGCAGCTATATAGATGGCGGGAGAGCAATGGATGTAGTCTACCTTGACTTCAGCACTGCTTTTGATGCAGTCTCCCACGACATCCTGGTAATGAAGCTGAGCAAGTGTGGGATAGATGAGTGGACAGTGAGGTGGGCTGCGAGCTGGCTGAGTGGCCGAGCTCAGAGGGTGGTGATGGGCGGTGCAGAGTGCGGTTGGAGAGCTGTGAGTGGCGGTGAACGCTGGGGGTGGGTGCTGGCTCTGGTCTCGTTCAATATCTTGGTCAACGGCCTTGAGGAGGGGATAGTGTCCACCCTCAGTAAGTATGCCTCTGAGGACAAAGCTGGGAGGAGCAGCTGGCACGCCCGAAGGCTGTGCTGCCGTTCAGCAAGAGCTGGACAGGCTGGAGAGCCAGGCAGTAGCAAAGCAGGTGAGGTGTAACAAGAGCAAGTGTAGAGTCTTGCACCTGGGAAGGAATAACCGCAAGTATCAGTAGAGGCTGGGACGTGAGCTGCTGGAGAGGAGCTCTGCAGAGAAGGACCTGGGGGTCCTGGTGGGTGACAGGTTGGCCATGAGCCAGCAGTGTGCCCTGGTGGCCAAGAAGGCCGGTGGGATGGTGGGACGCATGAAAAGGAGCGTGGCCAGCAGGGCGAGGGAGGTGATCCTCCCCCTCTGCTGTGCCCTGATCAGGCCTCAGCTGGAGTACTGCATCCAGGTCTGGGCTCCTTGGTACAAAACAGACGGGGATCTCCTGGAGAGAGTCCAGCAGAAGGCCACAAAGATGATCGAGGGCCTGGAGCATCTCCCCAGTGTGGAAAGTCTGCGTGACCTGGGTCTGTTCAGCCTTGCGGAAAGAAGACTGAGAGGGGATCTTAATAATGTTTCTAAGTATCTGAAGCGTGGGAGTCAAAAGGACATGGCCAGCCTTTTTGCAGTGGTCTGTGGGGTCAGGAGAGGGGGGAAATGGCCCTAAACTGGAGTACAGGAAGTTCTGCACCGACGTGAGAAGGAACTTGTTCACAGTGAGGTGACGGAGCACTGGAACAGGCTGCCCAGGGAGGCTGTGGATTCTCCTTCCCTGGAGATACTCCAGACCCAGCTGGATGCCCACCTGTGCAGCCTGCTGTATGGAACCTGTTGAGCAGAGGGGGGAGTTGGACTCGATGATCTCTAGGGATCCCTTCCGGCCCTTTCCAGTTCTGTGATTCTGTGATTGTAACCGTTGCTTCTTGCAGAAGTGCAGTGTTTCAGAAGAGAGAAAAACAAACATGGCGGCCATGAGCTGGCTTTCTGTGGTTGGTAAAGCTGTGCTGAGATCTGGGCTGACTATTGCAGCTGAAAATGCGTGCCAAGTCTGCAGACACAGAGGAATAACTTTTCCCTGCAGATGGAGCTTGTCTAAGGTAAGGTCCTTGCTAGGTGAGCTTCTGCTTTAAAGCATCAAGTTGTATAAAGAAGGTAATTTTAAAAGCAAGGTTGCCAGTTCTGAGAGGAGCATCTCAGCAAGCATGGCCTGGGCCGTGGAAGGGAGCATACAAACATCTGGACCAACCCGAAAGGAGTTAGTTCTGCAGGTTGGTTGCTTTCTGCTGTTTGTCCCACATCCTGTTGCTCAGTGGTAGATTTGTTCACGGTCAGTGCTAACAGGAATGTCCCAGAGCGCTGTGGTTTCAGCTGTCACAACGCTTTGATCCCTTGCTTGCTGGGCTGGGGCATTTGAGGAATGATGCATGTGCTGATGTGCAGCCAGGCACTAGGGATGAGTCTGCTTAGCAAGGTATGTGTGGCACGACTGAGGCCTGGGGACCAGGCCAGGTGGAATCCAGTGCGCTTTGCTCTTGTTCTCAGTGCTTGTTTTTGCTCAGGAGGGCAGGTGGTGAACCTCATGAAGCAATGCCTGCAGACGGAGTTTGCGGAGCAAGAGGTCCTGCAGGCCTTGTGTGACAGCCATGGAGCTGTAGCGAGGCTGCGTCAGTGTAAAAGAGCAGAAATCCCCGGAGGTGTGAAGGTGAGCTGTGGGCTCCAGTAGTGCAGGAGGGGATGTACGTGCTCAGGGTTCGGCTGCTTCTGTGTGTGTTTTAAGTGAGTGTGATCCCACTGCTTGGTCCGTTTGAGTGTATGGAACAAGTGTGCCATCCTTTGTGCTAGAGTCGTGTGAAAGGAGTCCTCTGGCTTTGAGAGCTGACTTGAAGCCTGTGGGCATCACTGAGGAGTAGGGGTAGGGGATGAGGCAAGGGAAGTTGGGGTAAGGGGATGAGGCGTAGGAACAGGAACCTCTTTGGCCGATCTGACGTGCTGCCATTCTCTTTTTGGATTAAGAATCTCCGTGTGTTTTTTAATGAAGAACAAACTCACTGTTCAGTTGTGAATGAATTCATTCAGGCCTGTTAGTCGGTGTCATTCTCTCCATGGAGCTGCAATTGAAAGGGATGCTCCTGGTGTGATGTGCGGCCCCCTCCCGCGTTCTCAGAAGAACCAAGTTGGCAAGGCCTGGCTCCGGGTTGGTGAGCTGTGCCCAAGGTGAGAGAGTTGACTCTTGTGGGCTTTGAGACACGTCTTCCAGTTGCACGCTGTGTTATTTCCGTTGTGTTGACCTCTTGAGCTCCAGCCCCAAGTGAGGATCCGAGCAGTAGTGCAGAAGGGACGGTTTAGACTGGAAGTGCAATGCAAAGGGCTGGAGCCAGCAGGAGCAGGGAAGTGATCATCCCCCTGTACTCAGCACTGGTGAGTCCTCACCTTGAGTCCTTGCAGCACCTTAGAGGCAACCTTGATTTCTCCATCCTTCTCTGAGCTTTGTGCCACGAGAGCTCTGCAGCTTCTACCTGTGACGTGAGAGCATATGGAAGGCCCTGCAAGAAGTCTGGGTAGGTGATGGCAGTTGCTCTTCCTTTCCCCACAGGTGCTGGACATAGCCGGGAACGGGACTGGGGGATATGCCAGCAGTGGGTTCCTACCTCAGCAGAACGGAAGGGCTGTTCTGATGGGTGTATTGAACTGGAGTGAATCTGACGCTGATGAGAGAGATGAGGGGTGTGTGGAAAAAAAGGAGCGTGCTGCATTTTGTGGTGCAAGATGTTCTGGGAACTGCTGCTAGCAATGCCCAGCAGGCTTCCTTTTGCTGGGGAGAGGTTTAGCAAGGATTTTTTTATATGAAAAGAGTTCATCCTATATTTCCTTTCCATTGACCTTTCATCATACTGCTTGAGAAATTACTATTTCTTGCTGTAGAGAATACACATGCACCCTGCACTTGTATCTGCACAAAGAATCTTCTAAACATCTCGGTACGTGTTTCTTTTTGGCACTGGGATGGAGCTGTGTGGAACGCAGACTTGGATGAATCTTCAGTCAGGTGCAGGGATGCGTAATGCTCATCTTAGATGTCACGCTGACAGCAGCAGTAGAGAGGCAAATTTCATAGGGTGGCATGCTTTCTTTTTTTCTTTTGTTTCAGTGATAACCATGGAAGCATAGAAGCGTTACCCAGACAGACTGAGCATTTGTCACCTGGGCTTTCTACCAATGCCATAGGCAGTGGAAGTCAGCATCGCAAGCATCCGTGAGAGCCCTGCAAAAGACTGGTGAGAGAGAGTTACTCTGGCAGCCTCCTTTGGCAATCTCAAGTCTCTGCAAGCTCTCAAGCTGTGTCGTAAGAACTCCCGTGGTGCTGACTCAGCTCTCCCTGTCTTTGGTGTAGGAGAGCTGGTCTTGAACTCCTTCCTGTTTCCTGCCTATCATCTGCTCCCTGCTTTGCCCATGGCCCAGCGAGCCTTTTATTCTTCACCCCCGGACTTGCACGTGTGGATAAGAACATCTGCTTATGTGCGCTTCTTTTCTGCTTGTGGTGTCAGGCTGAGCAACAGCTCCCAGCCCAGCTGGGAATGGGCTTGCGTACCTCCAGATGGTTTTCATTTCCTGCTGAGCCCAGTGCACTTCACGTCTGCTGCCATTGCCCCACGGCCCTGTTGTGGATTAAGCCGGTGGGTGGCTTAGCACCACACAGTCCTTTGCTTACTGCCCCCTTCCCGGTGGGATGGGGGAGAGAATTATGGGGGAAAAAAAAAGAAGGTGGAACTCATGCATTGATAGAAATCTCTTTCCAAAGGCAGAGAAAAGGACAGAAGTAACGGATGCACACACACACATATATATGAATATATGTAAGAAGTGATGTAGAAGCAGTGGCTCAGCACCTCCCAAGCAATGGGCAAGCAGAGGAAGAGAGTGAGATGAGCTCCCACCCCCGTTAAAACGCCTTCCACTTGATGTCATATGGTATGGAATATCCCTTTGGCCCGTTGACATCAGCTGTCCTCATTTGGTTTCCTCCCAGCTCCTTCTTGAGAGCTTTGCTGAGAACGGCCTTGGCTCTGTCCAGGTCTGCTTCTCAGAAACTATAAACACGAGAGTGTTCTCACTGTTGTAGCATCATAGCAGACACTGAAGAAAAATGGATCCCACCTGAGACTAAGACAGCCCCCCAGTGTCCGTGCAGCGAGCCGTGTGGGGCTGAAGGTCAGTGCATTTCCCTGGCAGCATTGGCCAGGGGTGCTGGGGAGGTTTGCGTGCTCAGCTTGGGCATCGCGCTGCTGTGCCTGTCAACACAGCATGCTTCGTGCTCTCCGAGCAGCAGAACAGCATGTCATCACCAAGGTGCCATAATATTTACTGGAACCAGATGCATTTGTGTCTCTGAGGCTGGGTTTACCCTACGAGCACTTCTCGAAGGAGCTGTTTTGATTCCCTTAGTCCGTGTGCGAGACGCGTTTATCCCACTTGTGTTCTGTCCCAAGGTATTACTCCTGGTGGACAGAAGGAGCTGGTGGATTCAGCAGCAGTAGATTCTGTTGGTTTCCTCTGTGCTGCTTCATCCCTGGAGCTCGCTGCTGCACGGAAGAGTACAGGCGTGTTTATCCCAGGGCTGCTGTCAAGGGGAGCCCGGTTGGCGTAGCAGCGAGCAGCAGCTAACGGGCTGTGCAGAGGAGGGCTTTGCAGAAGGAGCAGGAGTGCCTGCGTCCATCTGTATCCTCCGATACGTTCTGGCGGTGAGGCAGCAGCTGTGGCCACAGTGAGTGAATGTAGACTGGGCCTGGAGCTGCCACGTGACGCTTCCTAGCCCGCTAGTATACCTGGCAAAGCACAGCCACCCTCCACCCAGGGCAAGCGTTTGTCTTAGTGTCATGTTTCATGTGAAGCTCAGGCACTGGGGCAGCTTCCCCCCAAAGAAAAGGAGGAGGAAATGAGGTCGTCATGGAAGCCAAAAGGCAAAAATGCACTCAGGAAAGAAATTGGCAAAGCAGTCTGGTAGTAGTGCTGTGTTTCTCTTCCTTTATTTCCATCCAGGTGCAAGAGATGGCTGCTCTAAGCCGCCCTTGGGTGCAAAGAAGGACCCTAGTGTGGATTTGCCATAGGCCCAGCAAGAGGCTCAACAGGACCAAGCGCCGGGTCCTGCACTTTGGTCCCGACAACCCCATGTCAGCTTCTCCAGGATTTGGCTGGGATAGAATTCCAACCACGCACTGATTTCTCGAACGCTGGGGTGCCCTTTTGGAATCCTGTGGTCTTGTGACGTGGTCTTGCCTCCCCACCTTGTCCGTCCATGGTGGAGCAGCCGGGTGGCCCTTAGTGATGTCATAAGCGGCTAGAATGAGGGGAGGAGCAGCGCGTGCTGCGTCCCTTCATTGGAGCGCTTGAGCTCGGCGTGAGTACGTGGCTTGTTGCACTTGTGCATTGACTGAGTCCGTTCGTCTTCATCCCGTCTTGTGCAGCGCCTTGTAGGTAAGCTGAGACGGTGCGGGATAGACGGGTGGGCCGCGAGGGCTTGAGAAGTGCTGGCTGGCAGAGCTCCTAGGATCTATTGCTTTGTCTGGACCGTCATACACCATTTTCCCCCAGGCCCTCAGTTCCAAAGCCATCCATCAAGATGGCATTTGTCCCACGGTTTTTCCCTCGCCTTCCTTGCTAAATTGTGGAGGCTCACTGACCTGCTCTTTCTCCCTCCCCTCCCCACCCTCCACCTGCTCCCTTGGTGCAGCTTTTGCTCGCGGAAGATCAGAGCAAAGTGACAAGGAACAGCTGCGGGTTCGAGGATCTTCTTCTCCCTTGTTCTGATCTCTTGCCAGGTACGTGCCATGTTTTGTATTGCCACATGGTTCAGCAGCCCGTGTTTAGTCACACCGTGTGTAGTAACACAGCCTCGTCCAGCTGAAATGCAGCTCTGGTCACGTGTGGGATTTTTCCACTTCCTCTCCAGCTCAGCCCTCGGCAGGGTGCTGCCTGTAGTGCTGGGAGCAGCTAGTGTGAAGGAAGGCAATCCCTTATGCAAAGAGCCCTAGCCCCACTCTGTGCAGAGCTGCACAACATGAGCCAGGGGCACAAGCGTGCATGCTTTGGCTGTGTGAGTGTGCCCGACAGCTGTAGGGAGCACAGCGGGCATGCAGGCAGAGGAAATGCGTGGGCAAGTCTGCAGCCGGCGCTGGTGGTGAGGCTGCTGCTGGGAGCCGGGGGCTGGGGAGCAGCTCCAGCCCCAGCAGTGACACCTCTCCCTGGCCTGCTACTGTGCTCTCAGCGTGCTGCGGGCAAATGCATCTGCTGCTTTGTGCCAGAGTCCCCATCTGCTAGCAGAGGGACAGCGACTTGGTCCAGTGCTGCGTATTGCAACGGCTGTCCCGTTTGAGTAGACTGCACAGAGTGGTTGTTTGTAGAACACCTGCCTCCGCCAGTGGGCAACTGAGAGTAGTTCTGAAGAAGACTCTCAATCCAGTGCTGTGTGAACACAGGAAATGTGATTCTTTTCTGTTGCAGCTTGTCGCACCTGCTGTGATGGGCATCGCGAGCAGCGAGATCAGCCGTGGGCCTGACCGGGCGTTGACGGAGGTACAGTGTGAAGCTCTGCTTGGTCTCTGTTCCCTGACTTGAGCCAGCAGTGTGAGCCACAGGTGTGCTCTCCTGCTTTTCAAGAGAGAGAGCATCCTTCCGGATCTCTTGGTGTCACTGAAGAGCTGCCTTAAAAGCTTCATTTCCTTGCTACTGGCATCAAGATGGCACCCTGAAATCCTCCTTGTTTGTCCTCAGCTCCTCACCATGGCCTGTGGTCTCTGTTTCAGCCTGAGAACCAGGGGAAGCCCTTGCTGGTCCAGGAGGAGCCATCTCTTAATATTCCGGCTATTGCTGCTGGCCATGTTATTAAGAGATACGTTGCCCAGGCAGCGGATGAGCTCTCCTTGGAGGTAAGCAGTTAAAGAAGGCTTTCCTTGTTGTCACGGACAGAAGAGTATAACGTGTGAATGCATGAGGAATATTCTCAGACACCTTCAGAATGCCTTGTGAGACGAAGCCCAGAAGATGCAGGTCCAGATAGGACTTGCACTGGGTTGGATGCAGGGAGGAGTTCAGCCATGTCTAAAAGACGTTTTGATTTGGCATGCTTGCACTGTATTCTGTCTGGTGTGTAAGGCAGTGGCTCTTGTACCTCCAAGCCCAGCTTTCCCACAGGAAATGCCTGAAGAGCTGCCCCGGTGCAATTGCTCTCAAGCTGTGCGCTATTTGGCAGTGCAGAAGAAGGGTGCCATTTCAGCTGTGCTTTCCTCCCAGCTGTGCTGACGCTGGGATTGATGTTGCAATCTCTTGCAGGTGGGAGACCTGGTGTGCGTTCTTGCTATGCCAGCAAAGGAGCAGAGCCCCTGGTGGAGAGGCAAGCATGGCTTTCAGGTAGGCACGAGCTTCAGACTCCTGGGCGCAATTGCAGTCAAGTCAGGAATGTCAGCTTCGAGCTGCTCGGCCCTGCACAGGGTGGCTTCTGGACGTCAACAGTTTCCCTGTGTCGCTGTCAGAGGCCTTTCCCTTTGGCTCTGGGCTTGGGTGGGAAACTGTCTCCTCATGTGACTTAGAAGCAAGAGCCTCTCGTGCTCAATACGCAGTCAGGAGTTGACCATCTCTGTCCTTTGTACAAGCACGGAGAACAGCCATCTTATGCTCCGTCAATTGCTTTTGTAGGTCTTCTGGCTGCAAATGTTGAATGAGGGTTACTTTTCTGCGGGCCATTCTTTCTTGGTTGAACAGTTGAGGCCTGAGAAATGCTGCATTCAGTATTCCATCCGTCTCTTTGTTCTTGTTCCAGGTTGGGTTTTTCCCTGGTGAGTGCGTGGAGCTCATTAACGGAAAAATTCCTGAGGCCCTCCTCAACTCAGCACCAAAGCCAGGTACGGATGTTACATGTGATGGCGCGGGGAAGTCACATGGAGTCTTTTTCTGGGTGTGTTCTGTGTTGAATACCTCCTTTATCCATCCCACGTTCTCCTCTGTGTTGATGATCCTTCCTGCATCCCACGGGGCGTAGGGCTGCTGTTTTGTAGGCAGTGAGAATGAGGGCTTGGGCAAATGCTCGAATCCTTGTAGAATGCAGTGTTGGCAATGTTCTTGCCGCTTTGACGTGCTCTGTAGAATGTGTTTCCGCTCAGCCTGGTCGCACTGAGCCCAACCTGAAATGAACTGGTTTCTTCCTTTTGTTGTGCAGTGCCAAAGAAGCGTGGCAAGCTCCTCAGCTTCCTTCGTTCCTTCGTGAAGGCCCGCCCAAAGGAACCGAAGCGGCGGGAGCTGGAGAAGGAGAAGGAGAAGGGAGGGGTGTTTGGCTGTGACCTGGGAGAGCATCTTCTCCACTCTGGCCGTGATGGTAAGGAACAGCCCGTTCCTGAGAGCTTCCTCTGTTGGGCATGTAAAGATGAAAGGGAGATCGTGTCTAGCAAGGGACAGCGGTGGAGTGGTGGAGAAACGTGAAATGGGAGTTATGGCTGCAAGGGAAGCTGAGGCTAATGCTCATAGGAGGCTGGCACACTTGTATTTGCTTAAAGCCAAAGGTGTAAACCAATCCCACGCTAGCCTGAAAACCAAGGAAGCCTTTTGGCCCAAGAGAGTGTAGTGCGTCAGTTTCCTAGCTCTTCTGGACATGAGGTCTCACGCCTCCATTGCGGTGGGAGCTGTGATGGGACTTGTGGCAGTGTCTCTGGCTTCCCCAGAATTACTTTCTGCAGGCTGCTTGGCAGGTCGTGGCATTTCTTGAAAGCCAAGAACACGTCCGTGTCCACATTTGTCCCTTTCTCCTGCCTGTCTGCGACGTCTGCGACAGCCTTCTTTCTCCTGTGAGGAGGAGGCAAGCAGTAGCCTGGCTGGGCTTAGTGGATGGGATGTGACAGGGGCAGCGGCTGAAGCAGGACTTGAATCAGGAGCTCAGCTAAGCGCTGGCCCTTGTTCTCTAGTCCCCCAGGTCGTGCAGAGCTGCGCTGAGTTCATTGAGCAGCACGGCGTGGTGCAGGGGATCTACCGCCTGTCCGGCGTGGCGTCCAAGATCCAGAAACTGCGGTAAGAGTGCTTCTGGACTGTATGTTGTCTTGCTTTGCAGTTGTTTTCCTCTTTCTCCAAGCCCTCTGTTTTTCTGTCCTTCTCTCCAGCCATGAATTTGAGTCGGAGCAGATTCCGGAGCTCACCGTCCGGGACATTCACAGCGTGAGCTCCCTGTGCAAGATGTACTTCAGGGAGCTGCCGAGCCCTCTGCTGAGCGAGCAGCTGCATGGCAAGTTCTCGGTAAGCACAAGGCAATGGCCTTCATGTCCCTCTTCGTGGCCTGTCCCATACACACACGCCTGCGCACCTTTTTTTGGTCTTTTTTCTGTTGAAGTTTGGGTTTTGATGGACATCCAGTGGGTGTCTCTGTACAACAAGCAGCTCGTGCTTCCTGCACACCGGGTGCACCGTAACACCTGGTGTTAGCATCCTGCCACTGGAAATGTGGGAGATGGGAGCAGCAGTGCCCTCTGCAGCTCTGAGGCCCTTTTTCCTGTTAGCCCCATACGCTTGACTCGCATGATGTGTGTCTCATTCCCTTTCTGCTTTCTTCCAGGACGCTGTTTGTGCCGGTACAGATGAGGAGCGGTTGCTCCGAGTGCAGGAGGTCATCCAGCAGCTGCCTGCACCTCACTACAGGTCAGAAAACTGCTGCCCTCAGTCTGGGGAGCTCAGCCCTGCTGCATTTCAGATGCGATGGCAGGCTTTGTCTCACGCTGGCAACGTGATGCCTGTGTGTGTGGAAGTGGTGGATGGCTGCGTGGGGTGAATGGATTGGGTCAGCTCCTGGGCACGGGGGCACGGCTGGTGCAGCTGATGGCTGCAGCTGTATTGTGCTGGGGCTTGGTGCTGCAGTGTGGCACTTGGGAAAGCTTGATCTACTTGCTATTCCGAAGCAAGAACAAGCAGTGGCATGAAGTGAGGTTTGTTTGGTGAATGTGAGCACGGCGTGCTCAGTGGTGCTGAAGATTTGGCTCTTGCTTTCCAGGACGCTGGAATACCTGCTGAGACACTTGGCTTGTCTCGCTGGGAGCTGCTCCATCACAAACATGCCTGCTAAGAACTTAGCAATTGTATGGGCTCCCAACCTCTTCAGGTAAACTTCTTTTTCCGCCTAAGCACAAGGCTTAGTTATGTTCTCCCCACGGGCACACTTTGGAGAGGAGGACAATTTGTGCTCTCTTGGTTTTGTCAGATGGGGCTGGTGTGTCCTTGATCACCTGGGAGAATGTCTTCAGTGGCATCAGTGCTTGCCCACTGCGGAAGTCTCCAGAGCCCAACTGGACAGCCTTTGGCTGCCCAAATGCCCAAACGTGGGGAAACGATCTCGGGTCAATGACTTCTCCAATCTGCGTTTTCTACAGATCCCAGCAGAACGAGGCTGCCTGCGCCAGCGGAAGAGCTGCCTGCGTGGAACTGCAGAGGCAGTCGGATGTGGTGGAATTCCTGATCAACCACACCGACGTCCTCTTCTGCTCCAGCTCCACATCAGGCATCGGAGATGGAGCAGGTGAGCGTCTTCCTGCATGAGCTTTGTCTTGATGAGACACCTTGATCAAATGCAGGCCTTCTCCAGGATTGTTGAGATACGCTTTTGCTATCGAGGGGCCAGCAGACTTGTGGGCTTAGATGAGAATATGGCATCCTCTGTGGCTGGATGCGGAGAATGTCCAAGCCCAAAGTTGAGCATGAGAAAACCGTCCCTGTCATGGTGATGTTTTGCGTGCAGGTGAAGCTTGATGAAAGGGTTTTGACCTCCTCTTTTTCCAGTGGTTCGGATAAGCAAGGCTGAGAGATGTGCGGCACCTCCCCCAGAACTGTGATGGCTGTGCCGCTGCTTTCTGATCCTCCCTCTTAGCTGTGGTCTTCCCTTCCAGGGTGCAGTTCACCATCAGGGCCCGAGTCTGTGTGGGTGTCTTCTCCTGCCACCAAGCTGCTCACCCTGGAGGAGGCACAGGCACAGAGGGGAGGCCACAGCAGCTCTCCCGCTGTGACAGAGAGCAGGGACATGGACGTGGAAGAAGGCCCCGCAGCTCCACGGGGGAAATTCCACACAATCATTGACTTTCCGGCTGAAAGGTAAAGAGGACTTTCTTTTCCAGCAGCTTCCTATCAGACTTGGTTGTTTGGGCTTTTGTGGGTTTTTCTCCACTATTGCAAGAGCAAAAACTTGCAGAAAGTACATGACGCCAATGGTGCGTGTGGTGGTGTACTGAATGTCCCCTCCCTTTGGACTCTGAGGTTCAACTAACAGGCATGCTCTGCATCTGGGTTGACATGGCTGAGGGGAATGTAGCCAGCAAGACTCCAGGGCTGAGCTCTAGAAATGGAACCGTCCTCAACCGTGTGAATCAGACCGAGCTTCTAAGCTGTGTTTCAACAGGAACCAGGCAGTGCTAGGAACAAGCAAGTGTTGGCAAGAGCTCAGGGCAGCTCTTCCCTCACCCTGCACCATGCACGACTCACACCGCTCCCTCTTTTCTCCTTCCAGACCAAGTCCACCCAGCAGGGTGAAGGAATCCCCAGCATGCAGTTGGTGTTCCTGTTTCAGGCCCAGAAAACCATCCTCTGTGGCCAAACCCCAACTGCAGCACGATGCCAGGGAGCCCTCGGAAACAGAGGTGGTGGTCCTGGCAGGTAAGGGTGCACATCCAGCTGTCAAAACCCTGCTTGTCAGCGCCACCGAATTCATGCTTGGAGTCCACACAAAAGAGAAAGACAAACAACAAAAGCGCAACAGTTCCTTTCGAGACAGTGCTCCTTCTGTTGCTATTGTCCTATTGGCTTTGTCCTGCTGCCACTGCAGAAGCAAATCTCGAGAACCACTCTCATCATTCAGCTTGTGCGAGTTTGCCACTAACTGTTTGCCTGTGTATCTACTCCTTCCTAGGTGAACCGAGCCCTCGTCCACGCAGAAGAGCCAGAGCGTATAGCGATGGTTCACTGTGTGCTTCCATGTATGGAGAGCTGCTAGGAAGCATGAATCGCTGCAGCTCGGATGAAAGCCTTCCATACAACATCAATGAGGGAATGAAGGTGTTGATCCAGGTGGAAGCCCTCATCTCTCCCGGCTGTGCAGAAGATGCTGACCTGAGCCTGCCAGAAACAACGCTCACCATGCTGGACTGTGACGGGGCGTCACTGCAGTGCAGCGCAGCCCAAGCACAGCCCGAGTGCCCCGACAGCAGCAGCTCCATGCAGGAGCAGGTCAGTGTCAGCCAGGAGGAGCCGAGCCTGGTGGAGGGGGCCGTAGAATCAGAGCTCCAGTCCCAGGCACCGGGCAGCAGCACGAGCTCTGAGCCCCTCTCTCCTGCACCAGAGAGGATGAGTCCCATGTGTCCACTGGACTTCTCACCAAAAAGCCCTCCTGGCTGTTAATGAATAAAAGCACGCTGGTGCTGGATCAACGCCTTGACTGCCTTCTGAGTCTTCATTCCCAGGGATTGGGATGGATGCAAGCAACAGCAAAGCAGCTCATGTTGCAAGGCTATGGCTGTGGGCTGTGCGTGCAGCAGAGCTGTGGGTTTGTTCCCATTTTGTCTGGCTGTGGGATGCCTGCAGCGAGAGCTGTGCTCCCGTAGTGTATGGTAGCAAAGAATCTCCAGCATCTGGGATGCTGCTGATGATCATGGCCAGCTTGCTGGCTGTGGCTTTGTGATGCTTTTGAGTGAGGGCTTTTGGATGCTCTTGGATGCCTCGGCTGGTCCCCGCCAGCTCTCTCGTCTCTCCCGCCGTGTCCATTCGTGGCTCCCAGCTACGAGCTGGCCCTGCAGAGCATCTCCAGCCCTGTCAGCATCAGCATCCAGCAGCAGCAGGAGGAGCTCCCCCTGACCAACGCCAGGCAGTACTGCTCGGTCTGCAGGTTAGCTGCCATTTACCTGTAGGTGGCTCTTGCAGAAGAAGACTCAAACAGCAGAGCGTTTTCCTCATCTGCAGCACGCAAATGCTACAAAAGCAGAAACAACCCAGGAAGCTGTGGGTTTGCGAGTCTGCATGGACATGCACTGTCTGTGTTGATGGTGCTCTGCCATCCTTTATTTTCTTCTGCTTGCTTGTCTATATGCTGCTCAGGATTGGAAAGGTGCATGTCCCATAATTCCCCAGAACCCCAGTTTTGAGACAGCTTGTAGTTGTGGCTGTAGCCACAAGTGTTTTGTTTCGTAGAGGGAGCTCATGTGGGTTGTAGGTCTCGTTCTTGCGAAGACTTGTTCTGCAACAGGTGTTCCACTTGGGCTCCGTAGCACGTGCTGGCCATGCGGGTACAGCATGCAATGGAACAAACCCTGCAGGCCCTGGGGAGAGGCAAAGCAGGAGAGTGGCTGCCCCACGGTGGGGATGAAAGGCAGAGTGCCCTTTGAAGCAGGGGATGCCCTGCTGGCTCTGCCGATCGCATCCACTGCTGGCACGTTCCTTCTTCCTCCTTTCTGGCAGTTTGCTGTCGAGCAGATTGAGGTGGAAGTCAAAGACTCAAATCCAATGTTGCGAAGCCACTGCGGATGCCAAATCCCTGCACGGGAGACCTGGCCGTGTGCAGGAGTTACTGCAGGATGAGGAGCTGCTATTGGTCTTCAAGCAGGTAGGAGTTTGTTATCCACACATAATACTGTATGTATTTGTTGTTTTTAAAATAGTTGTGGCACTATTTTAAAATCAGTGCCAGTATGCAGTCTGATCCGATGTGTTTGAAAAGTGTGGTGTAAGGATTGTCAGCTGAGAACAGCAGCAGAACATGGGGCTGTTGCAGGGGGAAGGTGTGGGGAAGGAAGCGGGGAAGGAAAAGGGAAAGCCTGGAAAAGGAATGGGGAAGGCACGGGGTGAAGGAAGGGGGCAAGACACGGGAATGAAGGGGATAGGACAGAATACCTGTAGGGCAGCCTAAAAAGCAGTACCAAGCTCTGGGAGGACCGTAGAGTGCCAGATTCTGTACTGGGTGTTTATCTGTGTGTGTCCGTTGTCACTGTTTGTGCCTGGCTGCGCTGCTCCAGCCCAGAGCCCGCTGCCTGCAGCTGCATCTTTGCTTCCTTCCCTCCTGCCCGGAGCCCCACGGGTGCTCCCACAACTCCCTTCCCACCCCCAAAATGCCAGAGAAGACACCTGGCAGTGGGATGGAGGAATCCCAGCAGCCCGTTTTCCTTCTGCCTGCAGCTCTCTCCTCCTCTGCCACACGGGGCTCCAGACTGTCCAATGGGAAAGACGTGGGGGAAAGGGAGTGCTGGCAGGAGCGACTGCTGCGGGTGACTGGGGAGGGTCTGCATACCACGTGCCCTCCTGTGCTCTCTCTCCAGCTGCAGGAGGGCCAGAGAAGGGCAGATGAAAAGCTGCAGCTGAGCCTGATGGACCTGCACAGCTCTCGGGCTGTCTTCCAGAGGTAGCTGTGATTTACATTAGGTAGCTGTGAAATACATGAAAGCACGAAGAAGACAGAGGCTGAGTGAACACCAATATGGCGCTCTGCCTTCTGCCAACGTGCTTTAATTTTGTTGTCGTTAAATGTACTGGGCAGTTAAATTTTGGTATGTGGATATTTAAAAACAGTGCAACAGATGCTGGCAAAAAGTAATTTTTTTATCTTTTGCTTTTTATTATTATTATTTTCTTTTTATAAAGCTCTTAGCACGCCCTCGATCCCGTCGAGGTTCTTTCCGCGGTCTCTGCCGCCACCTCGTGGCCAATGCGCAGAACTGCCGCTGTCCGCTGCTCAGTCCTGCAGGCGGCACAACGCGTGCGCGTAGGAATGCGGAAGTGGCTTCGTAACCGCTCTGTGCAGCTCATCCGCCGCTCTCTATTGTGATTAGTCCTCCAGGTCACAGCGAGCATGCGCCCGACGACTCCAAACCAGCAACTGTTGCTCCTAATCGCTACGCGTGCGGGCGAGCTGCCGGTTCTCGGACCGCCGGCTCAGCGATCTCCTCCTTCTAAACCAGGCTGCCCCTCATCTATTTCCACGGCGGCACCGAACGTACGCGGCCGCCATTCCGCCGATCGGCCACGCGGGGGCGCCAGAGACCGCGGAAACACGTACCATCGTGCAGCTGAAACACAAACGTCTGCCGTTCACTTGTGTGAACCTCTGTGTATGTATACTCTTTTGTACAGACTGCTGCTGGCCTGCTTGTGTTCAAAGAATTTCCACTGAAGTGCACTAAATATTTCTGTGGAACTGTATGCCTTTTTTTTTTTTTTTTTGGCCTTGATCACCTGAAAGAAATGGATGAAATGATGCGGGGAGTTCAAGTACAATCAAATGTGAAAGACTATCGAGAGTGGGAGACCTATGTGGAAAGTAACAAGAAGGGGAGGGAGAACACGTCTGGTAGTAATAGCTTGGTGATGTTAAGTTGGTATAAATTAAGTGGGACGCACTGATGTGTGCTGTATTCCTACCCACATCGACTTGGGTAGAATCTATGCAGTGTAACGTCGCTACACTTGCAATATTATGCTCTTTAGGAGCGTGCTGTGTAGAGGAATATGGGTAAAATGTCAGTGGTGGTACCTTCAGAACTACCACTACGTCAGCGACATTTGATGTTTTCCAAAGCATGAATCTTGTCCACACACAGTGCTTCTGTAAATGTTGGTATGGGTAAGTCTTGCAGTTCTTCTTTGCTCCAGTGCAGGTGCTGCTATTAGCAAGGATTTTGTGCTTTGTTTTAAGCGGAAGATGTTCAGGAATGTGTTAACTGTTGACTTGTCGTGGTTTTAATTGTCTGAGTGTGTTCTTTTTTAGGATGGCATCACTGCAGGATGTGCCCCGTGCCCACCAGAGGGAGTATGAGAAACACGTGGAGAACATTGACAGTTCAAAGATAACTGCCCAGGAATGAGAGAAGCCTTCAGATGCTGCTATGAATTACAGGTTCTACAGGGGCATGAAAACATACGTAGAGAACTTAGTAAACTGTTTCAATGAAAAAGTACACGTGTTTTCCTTCCCTTCCCTGCCACCCATTTCTTTAAGATGACGAACCTGCATTCTCTCAAGGCAAAAATGAGATTTCTTATTTGGAATTGATGATGAGAGATGACCAGTTATGAGTCAATTCTATCAGAAACTTGAGTGTCACAGGAAACAAAGGAGGAACAGACCACCCCTCACAGTAACCTAAAATGGTTAAGGTAGGATATGTACGCTGACCTGAGCTGTGGGCTCACCTGGGTTGTGATGGAGAAAAACAGAATGTTATTGGAAGAAGTTCTCTTCAGGTGTAGTAACCAGGGTGTCCTAAAGCTGAATGGGAGGTGGGACTTGCATTCAGTTTTGGGATCTCAAAATGTATTTGCTTTGCAACGTGTGACTAGTAATAAGGATCTTACGTTAGGTTTGAGTTGGTATTTAGCTGGGTTGTGTGAGGACTTGTCTATGTTATCTGCTGTGTTGCTTTCCTTAACTGCAAACCTTAACTATTAAAAATAGAAAATAAAAATAAAAGATGGAAGGTTGGAAGATGCTGCACAAAGTTTGGCCTCGATGAGGGTACCCTCCGGAGAATGCACTGTCAAATCCAACTACTGTCAGTTGTGCTGCAGCCTGAGGTGTTTTTTATGTAACTGTACATAACTGTACGAGGTTTCGTTGAGATGTTTCCTGTGATGGCGAGGTGTTCAAAGGCAGATTGAAGCAAACTAATTGTACCAATAGTGTCCCGCTGAACGCTTTTTGGTAGGGTCTTAGGTAGTCCTGTAATAGGCAATTGGCATTCAGTTAGTGGCTTTCAGCCTTAAACAGCCTGAAAAAACTCTAGTGAGCAGGCTCTGTTGTCAGTGGGCATACTGTACTAGATGTCCTAGTTGAAATCTTTACCGAAGTAGGACGCGTAGTATCACTTCTCCGTGGTAGAATAGTGAATAGAGCATGACCAAATGCTCAGTCAGTTTTGAATTACTGATCTCAGTGGCTGTCTATCAGTACTTGAAAAGAAAAACTGAGTCGGTTTTCCAGTAGATATTAGGCTGTTACAGGATCCTCTTTAAACCTCTTTAGGTTTAGGAAAGCAAAGAGCAGTATGCTAGGAGCTGCTGTGAACAGACAGAGACCAGAGGCACCAGTTTCTTGTAACTGCCACTCATGGATTCAGTTTTCTGAGTACACAGAATACAATGCTGACTGGAGAAAACTAGCTGCATGTATGATTTTGTAACGTGGTGTCATAGGCTGAGAGCAGGTGTTAAGAGGAAAAGAGTACTTGTGTTAATAGCAGCCATTTAAAAACTGCTTTATTTTCAGCTTGTTGGAAGTCAACCTGTACTTGAGTGTTTAAGAGAGCTTTTAACTGTTGTGTTGCTGGTTGTATTTGATGGAAATGCTGTGTTTTCTTATGCTGCAGTATGTCAGTAGGGGCAGCTGGTTTTGTGTCTTGTGTGCACTGAAGCCAGCTGACGCTGATACAGATGAACAGCCCAAGCAGAAAATGCTTCTGGCTTCTACTTCTCTGTAGAACTGAAGAATCAGTAGGGGTAATTTGGGACATACATACAAGGGGACACAAATAACAGGAGACGGTAGGGAGCTGACTGTTGAAATCTAAATGCAATAATGTGTAAAGTTTGGAAGCTGGAACTTAACATGCAGGCTCAGTTTGCCTTTTCCATTGTTGGGAACAGACTGTGGTAGGCACTGTCCGTTTCCATCCAGGACTGGGAAGCGGTGAGCTGGTATTCCATCACTTGTTACAAGGTGTAAAGCAAACGAAGGTGATGTGGAGCCTTTGTTTGGGACGCAGGCACTGTAGAACAGGAGGACAAGGAAGGATTGACTGATAACTGGCAACAGCTTGAGAAGAGTGAGCTCGGGGATGTAGCCCTTTCTGGTTCTAACTGGTGTGCAGGTGGGGTGGGTGCAAAGCATGCAGACTCTGAGTGTGTGTGCACTCTGGGAAGCACAGCTGGAAGCGTCACCAGGAAGGGCAGAGAGGAAGGGTGGATCTGGGGTCCCTCCCTCTGCTCACACAGGTGCTCACCTCCCGGTTCGGGCTGTGACCTGGCAATCCCCCTGCACGAGGCAGCAGCCACAGCCGTCCTACAGTTCACTGATAATATTCACTGTGCTTTACGCTGGACACTGTGAATTTTTCATCAGGAGGTTTTATTTACTTTGGTTAGTTTCCAAATGAAGAGCAGAAGCAGAATCAGTGTTCTGCATTCACCTCTTTGTCTTGTTCCTGTCTTCTGGTAGCTGGGAATGGCAAACCAAGTAATGATGGATTGGAGAGTGATGAAAAGATGAAGCTTCTGAAAACGTGTGAGCATCGAAGGTACGTTTAATTACATCTAACTGTAGTAAGTGTGTATCTGCTTCCTGTTACTTACACAGGGATGAAGGTAAATCCTTGCAGTTACTAAGCGAGGTGATACACACATGTGCAAAAATGCCTTTCCTTTCCAAAGCTCAAGGTACACGGAAACCATCTATTGGTTAATGGGGGGTTTTCTTCGTGCTGATTGGAATCTGACCTACATCTAACCTACCCTCTGTTATCAGCATAGGCCAGGTGCTACATTTTGAACGTCAGGGTCTGCTGCTGACCTTAAGTTACTGGGAGCTCTGAAACCGTTCCAGTTGCATTGGTGCCTTGACTCATCACTGTTTAGACACAGGTAAGGACTTAAGAGTTTTACTGGTTGAAAAACGACGTAATAAAACTTTGCTTGAAGCAAACTGTTAACCTTTAACGTTAAGTAATGTCAATAATTACATACAAGAGGTATGCTATGCAAATGATAGGTATAAATATAATTTTCTTGTTGATATTGCATGCTCTTTTGGTATGTGGTGCCAGGACTAACGTTTTTTAGCCCCAGTGAGACTTGGATGCAGTCTCAGTTTCTATGCAAGTTGTTGCATAAGCTACATAGGACTGAGATGATGGTCTGTTGAGAGCGCAGTAGTTTCTTACAGACTACCTCTGGCAGGGATAGTATGGAGTACCATGTTAGATGTTTGGTGTTTCAGGTGGGGGGAGTTCCTAGTATGAATGTGGTGAAGTGAAGGTCGTTAGAGATGCTTTTAATGTCCTTTGGCAGCTCACAAAGTACCTTACTGTTACAGTCTGTGTCTCTAGGGTGGCATACTTACTTCTGCTTCCTCACCGTGTTTCCTTAGGCTATTGCTCTCACCGGGTGTTCTTAGTATATCACTGAGCTTTCTTTTACGTATGTACATGGTGACTAACTCACCTGAGTTCATTACAGAATGCAGGACTTGCAGGCGGCAGCTGAGAGAGCGTTCACAAACAGCTGGTCACCATGAAGGCATGCCGAGTGATGAAGAACTGGCTCTGACAGAGGTGACTGAATTCCAGAAGAGCAAAGGTTGGTCAGGATATGAGAGCAAAATTCCTCCCGTGTTGAGAAGGATTTTCAAGGGAGAGTGAAGAAATACTCCTTTTGAATGGTATATCGTTTATGTTCTACAGCATAGAATTAATGCATTTAAACAATTCTGACCAATGCCTTAGGAAGAATAGATAAGACCGTAGGCTTCTTTAGTTTAATCCGCTTTTTGTCCAAAGTTGGAATGTATCTGAAATTGAGATTTGAACTGCCTTAGTGAGCAGGTCACGAGGAGCTGGGAGAGGCACGGTGCGTATTTGCTGAATAACAGAAGAAGGATTTTCGTGTCTGAGCTTTTAAGAGACATACAAAATATGAAATGTAATGGGTATTTCAATCTGTGCAGTTGTTCAAAACCGCAGAAGTCTTTTTGTGGTCTTCTGTATCTCTTTTTTTCCTGAAAAAGGCTTTGCCAGAGTGCTGTTTTAAAACCCATTTCAGTGTAAGAGGTGTGAAAGATGAAGCACAAATGCTGTTATCATAAAGATATTTCTTCTGTTCTGTAGGTGCATGAACTGTTCAGCTTATGCCTCAATAAATTCTGTGATTGTTTCTTCTCATCCCTATTGAATATTATCCACAGATAACGTTTTAGAGGAGAGTAAGACAATCTTTGAAGATGTCCGTGCAGATTGTTGTGACATCAGAAAAATCCTGTTGAAATTCCAGGAGCGGAAAGAGAAGTTTCCCGACTCTTACTGCGATGCTTACATCGGTTTTTGCCTGCCTAAGCTTTTAAATCCATTAGTCAGAGTTCAAATTAATAAATTGGAGTCCCCTTGAGGTAGGTGCATCACCAGACTTTATTTTTGTGAAAAATTGTGTGTGTGTGTTCGTGTGTTCTGATATCCTCTGGGCTTCTGGGTAGGCGGTGCTCCGCTACGTTTCTGGTCTGTACTGTCTTTGCAAACTTGTCTACTCTGATGTACTCATCTTTGTTAACTGGCAAGACCTGTGGCTATTTCTGGCATCTCAAAGTATGACAGGACGGGGGCATGCTGCTTGCAGGGAAGACTTCTGTACAGGAGCTTTGCCGTGGGTTACAGAGGCATTCCAGAGCTTCAGATAAGTGTTGTTAACTAGGAGGAGGACATCTTTTCCTCTTGTCAGGTTGCTTGTATGTGAATCACTTGCATCTTTATTAATGTGGAGCTGTTTGCTGACATTTTGACAACCCTACCCTCTGAAATCTAGCTTTACATTCAGTTTTAGCTTGCTGCTTTGGTCCATTCCGTGATTAGAATCCATGTGAAATTGTTAAATAGGAATCTTTTGGTCTCATTAGATATATTTCTGCATGGAGTTTTTCTCTCAATCCTGACAGCTGAACAACTAACGGGAATGATCTTTCAGCAGAATTCTACAGACCTGAAAGAGATGCCTGAAAGAGATGTCTTTATCCCTCTGTATCCGAAAAGGTAAGCTGTCTCTGGGACTTTATTTTTTTACTTTTTAAAATTGTTATTTTTAGTCATAGAATCATAGAACTGCTCAGGCTGGGAAAGACCTTAAAGACCACCAAGTCTACCTGCAACCTAACCTCTTTTTTTAGCCTTTGTTCTATTTTTCTGTACCTTTTCCCCAGAAGCGTGGGTGAAATATATTGTAGACATCCATGAGCAAATGGAACAAATGTGCCTTCTACTGTTTCATTGTAGGAATAGTTACCAAACATTGATGTTTATGAACTCTTTCTGACAAGAGTGACTACGCAGTCAACTTAGTGCTTTTTTGCTCCTGTAACTAAAAGCTTTCATAAATGGAAAGCTCTTAGTTTATGAGGCACAGCCCAGAGTCTGGTTTTGTGATCTTGGAGTATCTGAGGGCTTGTGTTATTTGTGGTGGTCTGTTCCCCCTTCTACTCCTGACTCTTCCTTTCTTTCCTGAAGTAGTTGATATTGCTGATGCTTATTGCTGGACGCTCTTAGAGAGAGGATAACTGGTAAGAGTCTGGTAGGTGTGGGGTTAAGACACAGCTGGGAGAAGAGTGTTGCTAAGCCTGATGCAGCATGTTTGTCTGGTTACAGGCAGTGCTGTTTTGCTGAGAATCCATTAAACACATACTCGAGTGCTTCCAACTGCTAATTCCATTGGGTATTGCAAGGAGTTTCAGTTAACAGCTGTTTCCTTAGACCTTGATTCTGGTTGTCACTGCTGAAAGAATCCCATAGTTGTAATTCATTGGTGTTTAAGAGATGAATTGTCTGCTTGTCTTACTTTCAGGTCAAGCAAAATCCTTATTTCCTATTCCTCTTTTTCTGACCAGCACTGTGGAAGACAAATCATCGCCATGTTCAAAATTGCAAGGCAGACGGTTTTGGTCAGCTGTTGAGGTAAAGAAAAAACACCGATCTTGTCTGTGAAAATCATTTTAGTTAAAAGGAGATTGTAGTCTTTGAGGAAATGTATCTTCAGTCAAATCTGATTCCTGAGAGCTTAATGGTATTTTAATAGGAAGGTTAGCTATTTTCGTCAGTGAGCTATTTATGCTCACCCACCTCTGATACGTAGTCAAGAGACTTTAATTTCATCATCTGTTCCTGCTAACCTTCCATGAGATCAGTCATTGGCACTCTGTGGATAGGTCTGTTTCCTCAGTATGTGCATACAGTGCCCATGTTGCTCTTGTAGAATAGAATCCCTGCATGTGCGTGTAAGCGTATTAGTATAGCTTTATTCAGTCTAAAGTGCTGAGTTATGTCTGATTAAGTGCTGAATATCTGAATGCGTGTGATTCAATTCCCTCTTAGACCTGTTTCCTCTATGAGTGTGTTTGGATTCGTACTAAAGATGAGGTTGAGATGCAGGAAAACACATTAACGTCCCAGTTCCCCTGCTGTGTGTGCTAACAAGGCCATGGTGACAGCTCTGCATAGGCTTCCTGCTGCCATGTTGCACATTCCTGTAGAGAAATCAGGGAATTTGGGAATGTTGAGGACTTGCCATATTCACTCCTGGGGCAAGCTGTTGTGTAAGGCTTTGTCATGGACAGATGCAGAGAAGACAAGAGGGAGCTTAGTGCTGATACCTGGCAGACACGAAACAGACATAAGATTCTGGTATCACCTTCTGAGATTGTGTATTGCCTGACTTAAATGTCCTGTCAAATACATGTTTCTAAAAGCGCGACCAGTGGTCTTTCACTGCTGATTGAAGTTTTCTCCTTTCAGTTTGTTTTCCATCCTCGCTGTCAGGGTTCTCTTTAGAAGTGGTGATGTGCAGAACGGTTGAAAATGTGTTTGTGTTGGGTATCTTCTGACAGTTTGCCACTCTTTTTTCTGGAGTGAAGTCATGAATTCGTTTACCCCAGAGTAAGTAGTACTGCGGGTCATGCATTAAACTCTTTGGATCTGTTCAGCAGCTTATTAGTGTGACTTATCTGTGCTTGAGACTGCCGTTGTGCAGCCCCTACTGGTGCTGTCTTTCAAAGCAGGTGATCCTCTGCAGGCTGCCTATAGGGAATGTCCTCTAAACCATGCCCAGAAATTGTATGGGAGAGTACTCACAAAGGGCTGGGCGAGAAGAGGACAGGAACTATTTTAATGAGGAAGTACAGTTGATGAGGTTTTGATGTTTGTGCCATCCTACAGTCTAACTTTCCTAGCAGCTCATGGAGTCAAAAGGAAGTGTCCTGCCAAACACTCCAGAGAAGTATGCAGTAGTCGTGGGCTTTGCGACTGCTTTCTGACTGGTGACTGCTAAGATCACGTACTGTGTCTGTGTGGGTGAACTACCTTGAGGTTAACAGTTACCTTGACATTAACCATTCTGTGTTGAGGGGGAGACCAGCCATGTTCTTACGCTGGGCTTAAGTCTTTTAAAATAGTCATTTCTACAGTGATAACAGGTAACTGAAGACAACTCTTGCTAATGAATAATACTGAGGTCAAGTACAAAAGAATCTTTTTGCTGCTATGGACCAAGGCTATCAACCTTACCTGTGTTGTGAGGCTGGTGGCATGTAATCTTATGTAGCATATGCAGTAGTGGTTGTTCTTTCATTCTGTCACAGATTCTCTCCAGTGTTCACTTAGAATTGGATCTCAATTGCTGTTGATCCCTGTTTCTTGCTAAGCTTGGTGTCTTTGTACACGTGCACACCTCTGGTGTCTTTGTACATGTGTACACCTTCAGATTTGACCACTGGCTTTTCTCTGAAAAAATAAAGCACAGCTGTTTTCTGTTCTTGGGAGTTAGCAAATTGTTAACCAATTGGAAGGGTGTCACGCTCTTTCTTTCCTTGGGAGTTGTTGTGTGTATGTATGAGGGTACAGCTCATAGGCACATGTAGAATTAATCTACTTCAAAATATTATTTATGATCTGTAGTTTTTTAGTGACTAATTGGCAGTCAGCTTGGAGAGAATAAATCCTGTTTTTTGAGTACTGAGATTGGATGGACATGGTATCTTTTGAGTTTAAAAAGGAGGTTCTAATGCACCCTCAGCCATCAGATATGCATGTTCTGTTTCTCCATTACTGCAGCTGCTCTCCAAGGTTCTCCTTTTGGATGAGACTGTACAGGAAGACACAGTCCGTGGTGTGGGACTGAGCAAGCTGCTGAATCGTTACCTTCTTCTGAACCTCTTCAACACACCACCAGGGCCAGAAAACATAGAGAAGTGTAAAGAGGTGAAAGGTCTTATTTCCATGGGGACAGATGTAGTCTGAAGTGTAATTATTTAACATTTGAAGTTGTTTTTTTGTTTCTTTGTTTGTTTTTTGATGACCTTGGTGTATAAAAGAATTTCAAAGCAAGCATTGGTTCCTAGGCTTTTAGGAATAACTGCTTAAAATGACGGTTTTGTTTTTTGAAGAGTAAACACTGCCAATAATAACTGAACTAGCCAAAAGGACAAGTCTGTCAGAAGTGGTGTGACTAATGTTATTGAAAGCCTTTTTTTTTTTCTTTCTATTTTTTCTTTCAGAATACTCTCTGGGTGAACAGGTGGTTGCATGCCTCCCAGAAAGGTGGTTCCAAAATCTTGGAAGTGGGTCAACTCTCCCCGAGTTAGTGAACTTCTGCCAGCATTTGGTTCAGTGAGCACGTATGCTTCACAGGAATAACCACAGGTAACAAACAACATGTTCTTTGGGATGCAGCACTTCCTCATATTCTTTATGTTCATATTTCTTTTAGGGACGTGGTTCAACGGGCATGGTGGTGATGGGTTGACAGTTGGACTAGATGATCTTTGTGTTTTTTTCCAACCTTAATGATTCTATGATTCTTAAATTCCTCAAGTCTCATGCATTTAACACTTTCAGTGATGTACTTCCAACATCTACGTAGAACTAAAGATGCAATCCATAATGTAAAATGGATCGCTTTTGCAGTACTAGTTCAGGCTAGTTTGAGGCTCTAGATGTTGGGTGCAGTTAATGGTCAGTGTAGCTCAAGGCACGTTTTAGCTTTATTGATTTTGAAGTCAGGTGTGAATGTGTTGCTATGTCAACTTGTTTTTGTAATAGTGATGAAACTGAAGAAGTTGTTCTCCTGTTGGTGAAAGTCAAGGCTCTGCGTATTGCTGAAGAGCTCATTGAAGAGTGCAAACGGGAACATCTTAAATCTGTGATCAGGAAATAAGGATTTCTTTGAAGCAGCAGTTCTTTTACTGAAACAAGCCTGATGCTCATTCTAAAAAAGTGGTAACGTTTAATGAGTGGACTGCCTACGGTTGTTTTACTGTGAAATATTTTGCTTTTTTTTTTTTTCCAGATGTCTTCTGATGCCATCTACTCCTAGATAGATTCACAATGGTCAGTGTAAAGTGCAGGTGTTCTGAAATATATGACGAAGCCTCACTGCTTTGTTCTTTTGGGAAGGATGACTGCAGTGAGTGCCTGTAACGTTACCACTGCTGGTGAGCAGACAACTTCACAAGCTGTTTTCAGTACCACATCAAATCAGGAGTCACTGAACTCTAACTTATTGTCCACTTAATGAGATAACTCTACCAAACTCACAGTGAGTTCTTCATAGCTTTTTGACCCTGACACAGAAGCAGGAATTCTGTGTGCAGTGAGAAGTTTGATCTGTGAAGATCTACTGATGGTAAATGGCAGTTCAGGAAGGTAAGAAGTTGCACAGGAGAACATCTTAACTACGCTTACTCTTCTCCAGAGCATGATTTGTAGTGGAGCTTTGTACTTGAGATACAGACTGGACTTTGTGTGCACACTTGGAGCTGTCACCCGCCCTCATTTATCAGACCAGCAGAACAACAACTCCAGTTACCTTCTAGTAATTGGCTCTCTAAGGACATTTACCTTTTGCTTCCCTCTAAGACCCATTAAACCTCATTTCACCGTACCCATGTTGGATTTCTAATGTTGTGTAACTCCGTATATGTGCAGTAGATATTACTACTGCAGAATAAAAAGGATGTTTTATTGTAGAAACAGCAGTGCGTCACAAATTCTGCTAAGTTTGCTATTGCCTGCTTCTCTAAAATGTTATGTATGGGTCTTCCATTTAACTCTTGGGGGCTTTTATTCCCTGTGGTTTTTCTGTTGGTTTTTATTAAAGAATATGTATTTTTGTAAACTATTTTAATTGTAAATTGCATTCATCAGTGTTATAGACAACAATGACTTTTAAAATAAAAGCAAAACCATTATTTTGAAAAGTAAAGACGTTTTTGTGTTAATGAGACTTTTAATGCTTTCAAGTCTTGAACACGACAGGAATGTTATGTGAAGTATGGAAAAAAACTGTGGCACTGCTGGCGCTTCATTATCTGCAGGATTTAGGAGTTCTGTTGTAAGTAATTGTGCACTTCTACTTTCCTGAGTGCAAAGAAAATACAACTGATAAGTAATCGGCTGAAGCATGTGATCTCCGTGCTTGCTTTTGTCTCCTCTGCTTCCTTATGCATGTTGAAAGTTGCTCCCAAAGAAATTAGTCTTGTGCTGCTATGAAATTGGAATAGGTTCTATCACGCTTTACCTCTGTAGAGGCTTCTTCCAGTGGCTGCAGGCGTCACTTGTCATGACTGGTAAGCAGGGGAAGGCGATTTTTACTGGAGCTCAAAGCCCCAACTCAGTTGAGTATCCTTGAGAACCTTCTGTGCCACTTTGTGGTGAACCTTGCACCCATTCACACAATCTGACTGGAGTAACAGCTAATCTGGCTTCATTCTTGCAAGCTGGTTTCAAAACGCTGGTATTACTGCTCTGTTGTCAGGTTACTATTGGTGCTTTATCAGATGTCATTTCAAAAGTGCCTTTACAGGACAGCTAAGCACCACTTACTCTCAGATTGTCCAGCTGGGCTTCTGTACATCTGCTTCCCTGCCATAGCCCCCTTCTGAATCTACTGAGTGAAGCATTTTCACAAGTGGCCCCTGTCTACTTGGCAAAGGCAGAAGAAACAGTTATTTGGAAGTGACAACACAATAACTGCAAACCCCTTCTATTAGCTGTGATTTAGAAGGGAAGGCAGAAGCAGGGCTGAGCGCACTGTAACACTGGTCAGAAAAGGGAATGTGTGTTCTCAGGAACGGGCAGTTTAACATTCAGACAAGGACTGCTGAAACTTCACTGTCTTTTATTTGCATACCAAACTTGAAAACTGACAGTTCTTACACTGAACTCAAAGCTGTTACTTGGTTCAGCTCTTCACTCGCTTCCCTCCGTATTTATTCCTCTATTTTGAAGTATCGTATTCTTGCAGCATATCGAATTCCAGCCAGGGCTGCTTCCACTTCTGTGCTTCCTTCATTTTTTTTCTCGGGTAGCTCAAATTTTATTCCTTTAATGTTGTATTTCGGCCTCTCCCACCGTTTTGACCATGGTTGAGGTTTCATTCTGACCTGCAGCTAGAAGGAAAATTAAAAAAAAAAAGAAAAAAGAAAAAAGAAAGGTATTAAAAAGGTCAGATGGTCAGAAATCTGACTGTGAAGCAAAGCAGTGAGACAAGTGCTGCTTTAAGAGAAGTGAGCAGCCCGATCTGTCAGCAAGCTAAGGGACTACTGGACACCAGTGGGAGAAAAGGGATTTGGGGTCTGTGTGGCTGTTATGTTTGTTCATGTACCTAAATAACACTGATTTATTACACCGTCCTTAAGTTGATATGCTGTTAACTCTCTTCTACGCTTCTAACTGTTACTTACTAAGGAAAGAAGAATAGGACAGCAGCCGTTCCTCCTTTTCCCTGTAAGCTAAGTTGGATAGCATTCTTTTACCAGTCTGCCAGACCTCCTGAGATGCAGATCTTGCTAACTGCTCCTTCCACCCCCCACATCAGTAGCATTAGGTTTCCATAGCGTTGGCTGTTCTGTCTGCACAGTGTAATACAGAGGCATCCGCAGGCCATTACTCCTTGCACGTCTCCTAGGTTACCTACTGAGGAAGGCAGGTTCTTTGGTTATGAATGTTCTTTCACTACAGCAGTAGCATTAAGGTACCAGATTTTACATGCTTGTATCACCTTGATAACTACCACAACTAAAAGCTGTTTAACAGCCTTCCAGGCCATTGTAGAATGGCCACTTGGAAGAGACTCACAAGGATCATAGGAGTTCAACCCCTGCCTCCACATAAAACCAACCCCTGCCTCCACATCAAACCAGCCACACTATGTCTGAGAGTGGTGTCCAAAGGCTCCTTGAACTCTGGCATGTTTGGGCCTGGGCAACCTGTTTCGTGCACGGTCAACCTCTGGTGCAGAAGCTTTTCCACCCTGACCCTTCCCTGGTGCAGTCCTCCATCTGGTTCTGAAATGGAGCCCTGCAGAAACCCTAGGTGACTGCTCACCATCCTGATATAATCCCGGTATCATTCAGAAAGTTAACTAAATTATCGCCTATGTTCCCACTGAAAAATTAAACTCCTACCTTGTTTACAGGAATTTCTTCATGGTCTAAATGAGACACAGATGAAAAAAACACATTTTCATCACTTGATAGTAAAAGATAATAATTTTTTTCCTACTGTTTCTTACAAGCAGCTGAAGAGAGCCTACAGGAGACACCACATTCAAGTGGTTATCTTGTGTTGGCAAAGCTTAAGGGGACTCTTAAAACTCTTTTCTGCTCCGATGAATTATACCGTGCCATAGAAATCTCCTTATGCTCTGGAGTTCAACAGTCTGGCAGCTAAGTTGAAGGCACACTTCCTGACACAGTACTGGCCAGAGGGCCACTACCAACAGATTATTTGCATGGGGTCACTGTGTTTCAGACAGCATGGAGACTTGGCCTCAGAGCCAGGGAATGGCTTGAACACCTCCCGGGACAACAGTTCCACCACCTGCCTGGGCATTCCGAGAGGACATTTTTCCTAGTATCCAACCTGAACCTCCCCTGGCACAACTGAAGGCCATCACCTCTTGTC
Organism: Gallus gallus; assembly: GCF_016699485.2. Classification (NCBI taxonomy): domain Eukaryota; kingdom Metazoa; phylum Chordata; class Aves; order Galliformes; family Phasianidae; genus Gallus; species Gallus gallus. Next base: position 79,322,050 of record NC_052572.1, on the reverse strand, counting down.
CTCCTGCTGCTCCCTGGGAGGAGAAGCTGACTCCCACCCAGACACAACATCCTTTCAGGTAGTGGTGCAGAGAAATGAGGTTTCCTTTGAATCTCCTCCAGACTGAACAATCCCTGCTCCTTGAGACACTCCCATAATATCGTGCCCTAGATCCTTCACCACTCTGTTGCCCTTCTCTGGACACGATCCAGAGCCCCAGTGCCTTTCTTGCAGTGAGGGGCCCAAAACTGAGCACAGTACTGGACATGCAGTTCCACCAGTGCTGAGAACAGCCGGCAGATCGCTTCACCAGTCCTTCTGACTGCACTATTTCTGACACAGGCCAGGATGCTGCTGGCATTCTTGGCCACCTGGGCACACTGCTGGGTACGTGCAGCCAACTGTTGACCAATACCCCCAGTGTGCAACGTATCACATCGTCACTCTCCTCTCAGAGGCAGCACCGCCACTTTAAACACTGTGCCACTTAAAGCAGTGCAGGTGGGTTTCGGAGACATGAAAAATGCTTAGCACAAGAGGAATTCCATTTCACAAACAGGAATACCTGCACTCAGCTCCCAGCTGACCTCGAGATGTGAGGCAAAGGCAGAGGCAGGGCCCGTGTCTCTGTCACCTTCCGACACGCACTTTTCGAGTACCAATGCCTCAGAGCCCTGAGGAATCTGAGGGCGGCCCCCACCGCGGCCTACCCCTTCTACCTCCTCTCCTCTCTGCTTCTGCTTGTCAATAATGACGGGCTTCGAGGGCGGATAGAATTCTGTGGGCTCTCCATCGCCGTTCATTCGACACATCGAGGAAGAAAACCACCCGGTGAAGATAAAACGCTCAGAAAAACACCGTTCTCAAAAGGCACCGTTCCCCACAGCCTCGCAGCTCAAACCCCCCGCAGGCGGCTGCCATAGTGACTACGAGTACTTCCGGTCCGCCGGCGCCAGAGCGCAGGGTGGCTACGGCAAGCTCGGAGGGCCAAAACTGCCCTCAGCGCGAAGCAGAGCTGTGTGTCGCTCTACTCCTAACCCCTTCTGAGCTCTGTTCATTATCTGATGGGTGGATTTGAAGTGGAGGGTATTTGACGCTGCTTAGAGAAACGAGGGGCGTGTGGAAAAAAAGGAGCGTGCTGCATTTGGTGGTGTAAGATGTTCTGGGAACTGCTGCTAACAGTGCCCACAGACTTGGATGAATCTTCAGTCGGGTGCAGGGACGCGTAATGCTCATCTTAGATGTCACGCTGACAGCAGCAGTAGAGAGGCAAATGTTATAGGGTTTCATGTTTTTTTTTTTCCTTTTGTTTCAGTCCTAACCGTGGAAGCATAGCAGCGTTACCCAGACCAATTGAGCATTTGCCAACTGGGCTTTCTACCAATGCCATAGGCAGTGGAAGTCAGCATCGCAAGCATCCGTGAGAGCCCTGCAAAAGACTGGTGAGAGTTACCCTGGCGGCCTCCTTTGGAAATCTCAGGTCTCTGCAAGCTGTTAAGCTGTGTCGTAAGTCCTCCCGTGGTGCTGACTCAGCTCTCCCTGTCTTTGGTGTAGGAGAGCTGGTCTTGAACTCCTTCCTGTTTCCTGCCTATCATCTGCTCCCTGCTTTGCCCATGGCCCAGTGAGCCTTTTACTACTCGCCCCCAGATTTGCACGTGTGGATAAGAGTATCTTGATTTCTGTGTTGGGCTGAGCGGGTAGAGCAGGGCAAGGGGGCTGATTTGGACGTGCCGCTTTCCAAATACGGTGCTGTTGGCGTGGCAGTGCTTCTGGCGTTGCAAATTGTGTCAGATGTCAATGAATTCCTTGGAATCTGTTGAGTTGACTTGTGCAGGTTTCATTGTGGAGCTGAACCCTTCCTGGCCGCTGGTGTGCATAGCCATGGCTTTTGCTTCTTTCTTGCCTTTTTTTCTTGGTTGCGTTTGGCACTGTGCAAGCCGTGAATTGCCAGGGAAGAGCTGGAAGTGCTCGGGAGTTGTGGGGGATAAACTCCCCAGAAACAATGTGCAGCAACAAAGCCCCAAAGTTTGGGGAGATGAGAGAGGCTCTGCCTGGTGCAGGACATGATGCGCTCTGCAAGGCGCTTTTCATGAAGACCTCAGATCTGCGCTCAAACTGCATCCAAAGCAACCCAATACCCCGTGCTTGTTGTACCCGGAGGTATCGGTGCCAGGAGTTGCTGCTGTGTTTGCCATGCCATTGTGTCGGCAGGGTGATGTTCATGGGGTGCAATGCCCTCAGTCATTCAAAGCATCCTTGCAGATGTTCCTAGTGAGGGGCATGTTTCATTGACACCACAGGTTGTTTTCTGGAAAATGAAAGAGTGGGCTCGCGTACCTCCAGATGGTTTTCATTTCCTGCTGACCACAGTGCATGTCATGTCTGCTGCCATTGCCCCACGGCCCTGTTGTGGTTTAAGCCGGTGGGTGGCTCAGCACCACACAGTCCTTTCCTTACTCCCCCCTTCCCGGTGGGATGGGGGAGAGAATTAGGGGGAAAAAAAAAGAAGGTGGGAGTCATGTGTTGAGAGAAATCTCTTTCCAGAGGTAGAGAAAAGGACAGAAGTAATGGATGCACACACACACACACACACACACACATATATATGAAAGTATGTAACAAGTGATGTAGAAGCAGTGGCTCAGCACCTCCCAAGCAATGGGCAAGCAGAGGAAGAGAGTGAGATGAGCTCCCACCCCCGTTAAAACACCTTCCACTTGATGTCATATGGTATGGAATATCCCTTTGGCCCGTTGACGTCAGCTGTCCTCATTTGGTTTCCTCCCAGCTCCTTCTTGAGAGCTTTGCTGAGAACGGCCTTGGCTCTGTCCAGGTCTGCTTCTTAGAAATTATAAACATGAGAGTGTTCTCACTGTCATAGCATCATAGCAGACACTGAAGAAAAATGGATCCCACCTGAGACTAAGACAGCCCCCCAGTGTCCGTGCAGCGAGCCGTGTGGGGCTGCAGGTCGTGCATTTCCCTGGCAGCATTGGCCAGGGGTGCTGGGGAGGTTTGCGTGCTCAGCTTGGGCATCGCACTGCTGTGCCTGTCAACACAGCATGCTTCGTGCTCTCCGAGCAGCAGAACAGCATTTCATCACCAAGGTGCCGAAATATTTACTGGAACCAGATGCATTTGTGTCTCTGAGGCTGGGTTTACCCTACGAGCGCTTCTCGAAGGAGCTGTTTTGATTTCCTTTGTCCGTGTGCGAGACGCGCTTATCCCACTTGTGTTCTGTGCTTTGGTATTACCCTTGGTGGACAGAAGGAGCTGGTGGATTCAGCAGCAGTAGATTCTGTTGGTTTCCTGTCTGCTGCTTCATCCCTGGAGCTCGCTGCTGCACGGAAGAGTACAGGCGTGTTTATCCCAGGGCTGCTGTAAAGGGGAGCCCGTTTGGTGTAGCAGTGAGCAGCAGCTAACGGGCTGTGCAGAGGAGGGCTTTGCAGAAGGAGCAGGAGTGCCTGCGTCCATCTGTATCCTCAGATACGTTCTGGCGGTGAGGCACCAGCTGTGGCCACAGTGAGTGAATGCAGACTTGGCCTGGAGCTGCCACGTGGTGCTTCCTAGCCCTACCCTCCTGTATATGCCTGGCAAAGCACAGCCACCCTGCACCCAGGGCAAGCGTTTGTCTTAGTGTCATGTTTCATGCTGTCTTGTGAAGCTCAGGCACTGGGGGCAGCTTCCCCCCAAAGAAAAGGAGGAGGAAATGAGGACGTCATGGAAGCCTAAAGGCAAAAATGTCCTCGGGAAAGAAATTGGCAAAGCAATCTGGTAGTAGTGCTGTGTTTCTCTTCCTTTATTTCCATCAGGTGAAAGAGATGGCTGCTCTAAGCCGCCCTTGGGTGCAAAGAAGGACCCTAGTGTGGATTTGCCATAGGCCCAGCAAGAGGCTCAACAGCACCAAGCGCCGGGTCCTACACTTTGGTCCCGCCAACCCCATGCCAGCTTCTCCAGCATTTGGCTAGGATGGAATTCCAACCACGCACTGATTTCTCGAACGCTGGGGTGCCCTTTTGGAATCCTGTGGTCTTGTGACGTGGTCTTGCCTCCCCACCTTGTCCGTCCATGGTGGAGCAGCCGGGTGGCCCTTAGTGATGTCATAAGCGGCTAGAATGAGGGGAGGAGCAGCGCGTGCTGCTTCCCTTCATTGGAGCGCTTGAGCTCGGCGTGAGTACGTGGCTTGTTGCACTTGTGCACTGATTGAGTCCCTTTGTCTTCATCCCGTCTTGTGCAGCGCCTTGTAGGTAAGCTGAGACGGTGTGGGATAGACGGCTGGGCAGTGAGGGCTTGAGAAGTGCTGTCTGGCGGAGCTCCTAGGATCATATTGCTTAGCCTGGACTGTCAGATACCGTTTTCCCCCAGGCCATCACTTCCAAAGCCATCCATCAAGATGGCATTTGTCCCACGGTTTTTCCCTCGCCTTCCTTGCTAAATTGTGGAGGCTCACTGACCTGCTCTTTCTCCCTCCCCTGCCCACCCTCCGCCTGCTCCCTTGGTGCAGCTTTTGCTCGCGGAAGATCAGAGCAAAGTGACAAGGAACGGCTGCGGGTTCGAGGATCTGCTTCTCCCTTGTTCTGATCTCTTGCCAGGTACGTGCCATGTTTTGTATTGCCACATGGTTCAGCAGCCCGTGTTTAGTCACACCGTGTGTAGTAACACAGCCTCGTCCAGCTGAAATGCAGCTCTGGTCACGTGTGGGTTTTTTCCACTTCCTCTCCAGCTCAACCCTCAGCAGGATGCTGCCTGTAGTGCTGGGAGCAGCTAGTGTGAAGGAAAGCAATCCCTTAGGCCAAGAGCCCTAGCCGCAGTTTGTGCAGAGCTGCACAACATGAGCCAGGGGCAGAAGCGCGCATGCTTTGGCTGTGTGAGTGTGCCCGACAGCTGTAGGGAGCACAGCAGAGATGCAGGCAGAGGAAATGCGTGGGCAAGGCTGCGGCCGGTGCTGGTGGTGAGGCTGCTGCTGGGAGCCGGGGGCTGGGGAGCAGCTCCAGCCCCAGCAGTGACACCTCTCCCTGGCCTGCTACTGCGCTCTCAGCGTGCTGCGGGCAAATGCATCTGCTGCTTTGTGCCAGAGTCCCCATCTGCTAGCAGAGGGACAGCGACTTGGTCCAATGCTGCGTATTGCAACGGCCGTCCCGTTTGAATAGACTGCACAGAGTTGTTGTTTCTAGAACACCTGCCTCCGCCAGTGGGCAACTGAGAGTAGTTCTGAAGAAGACTCTCAATCCAGTGCTGTGTGAACACAGGAAATGTGATTCTTTTTTGTTGCAGCTTGTCGCGCCTGCTGTGATGGGCATCGCGAGCAGCGAGATCAGCCGTGGGCCTGACCGGGCGTTGACGGAGGTACAGTGTGAAGCTGTGCTTGGTCTCTGTTCCCTGCCTTGAGCCAGCACAATGAGCCACAGTTGTGCTCTCCTGCTTTTCAAGAGAGAGAGCATCCTTCCGGCTCTCTCGGTGTCCCTGAAGAGCTGCCTTAAAAGCTTCATTTCCTTGCTAGTGGCATCGAGATGGCACCCTGAAATCCTCCTTGTTTGTCCTCAGCTCCTCACCATGGCCTGTGCTCTCTGTTTCAGCCTGAGAACCAGGGGAAGCCTCTGCTGGTCGATGAGGAGTCATCTCTTAATATTCCAGCTATTGCTGCTGGCCATGTTATCAAGAGCTATGTTGCCCAGGCAGCAGATGAGCTCTCCTTGGAGGTAAGCAGATAAAGAAGGCGTTCCTTGTTGTCACGGACAGAAGAGTATGACATGTGAATGCATCAGGAATATTCTCAGACACCTTCAGAATGCCTTGTGAGGTGAAGCCCAGAAGATGCAGGTCCAGATAGGACTTGCACTGGGTTGGATGCAGGGAGGAGTTCAGCCATGTCTAAAAGACGTTTTGATTTGGCATGCTTGCACTGTATTCTGTGTGGTGTGTAAGGCAGTGGCTCTTGTACCTCCAAGCCCAGCTTTCCCACAGGAAATGCCTGGAGAGCTGCCCCGGTGCAATTGCTCTCAATCTGTGCGCTCTTTGGCAGTGCAGAAGAATGGCGTCATCTCAGCTGTGCTTTCCTCCCAGCTGTGCTGACGCTGGGATTGATGTTGCAATGTCTTGCAGGTGGGAGACCTGGTGTGCGTTCTTGCTATGCCAGCAAAGGAGCAGAGCCCCTGGTGGAGAGGCAAGCATGGCTTTCAGGTAGGCACGAGCTTCAGACTCCTGGGCGCAATTGCAGTCAAGTCAGGAACGTCAGCTTAGTGCAGCTCTGCCCGCACAGGGTGTCTTCTGGACGTCAACAGTTTCCCTGTGTCGCTGTCAGAGGACTTTCCCTTTGGCTATGGGCTTGGGTGGGAAACTGTCTCCTCATGTGACTTAGAAGCAAGAGCCTCTTGTGCTCCATATGCAGTCAGGTGTTGACCATCTCTGTCCTTTGTACAAGCACGGAGAACAGCCATCTTCTGCTCCGTCAGTTGCTTTTGTAGGTCTTCTGGCGGCAAATGTTGAATGAGGGTTACTTTTCTGCAGGCCATTCTTTCTTGGTTGAACAGTTGAGGCCTGAGAAATGCTGCATTCAGTATTCCATCTCTCTTCTTGATCTTGTTCCAGGTTGGATTTTTCCCTGGTGAGTGCGTGGAGCTCATCAACGGAAAAATTCCTGAGGCCCTCATCAATTCAGCGCCAAAGCCAGGTACGGATGTTACATGTGATGGCGCGGGGAAATCAAATGGAGTCTTTTTCTGGGTGTGTTCTGTGTTGAATACCTCCTTTATCCATCCCACGTTCTCCTCTGTGTTGACGATCCTTCCTGCATCCCACGGGGCGTAGGGCTGCTGTTTTGTCGGCAGTGAGAATGAGGGCTTGGGCAAATGATAAGATCCTTGTAGAATGGCTTGGGATGGAAGGGACCTCAAGGATCATCAAGCTCCAACCCCCGTGCCTCAGGCAGGGCTGCCAACCTCCACTTTGAATGCCAGACTAGACCAGCCTGCCCAAGGCCCCATCCAACCTGGCCATGGACTCCTCCAGGGACGGGGAAAATCTGTTGTTGTAGGTACTTGTTGGCAATGTTCTTGCCGCTTTGATGTGCTTTGTAGCATGTGTTTATGCTCAGCCTGGTCGCACTGAGCCCAACCTGAAATGAACTGGTTTCTTCCTTTTGTTGTGCAGTGCCAAAGAAGCGTGGCAAGCTCCTCAGCTTCCTTCGTTCCTTCGTGAAGGCCCGCCCAAAGGAACCGAAGCAGCGGGAGCTGGAGAAGGAGAAGGAGAAGGAGAAGGAGAAGGGAGGGGTGTTTGGCTGTGACCTGGGAGAGCATCTTCTCCACTCTGGCCGTGATGGTAAGGAACAGCCCGTTCCTGAGAGCTTCCTCCCTCTGTTGGGCATGTAAAGATGAAAGAAAGGGAGATCATGTCTAGCAAGGGGCAGGTTGATAGCGGTGGAGAAACGTGAGATGGGAGTTGATGGCTGCAAGGGAAGCTGAGGCTAATGCTAATAGGAGGCCGGCACACTTGTATTTGCTTAAAGCCAAAGGTGTAAGCCAATCCCACGCTAGCCTGAAAACCAAGGAAGCCTTTTGGCCCAAGAGAGTGTAGTGCGTCAGTTTCCTAGCTCTTCTGGACATGAGGTCTCACGCCTCCATACTGGCGGGAGCTGTGATGGGACTTGTGGCAGTGTCTCTGGCTTCCCCAGAATTACTTTCTGCAGGCTGCTTGGCAGGTCCTGGCATTTCTTGAAAGCCAAGAACACGTCCGTGTGCACTTTTGTCCCCGGCTCCTGCCTGCCGGCGATGTCTGCGACAGCCTTCTTTATCCTCCACGGAGGAGGCAAGCAGTAGCCTGGCTGGGCTTAGTGGATGGGATGTGACAGGGGCAGCGGCTGAAGCAGGACTTGAATCAGGAGCTCAGCTAAGCGCTGCCCCTTGTTCTGTAGTCCCCCAGGTCCTGCAGAGCTGCGCTGAGTTCATCAAGCAGCACGGCGTGGTGCAGGGGATCTACCGCCTGTCCGGCGTGGCGTCCAAGATCCAGAAGCTGCGGTAAGAGTGCTTCTGGACTGTATGTTGTCTTGCTTTGGAGTTGTTTTCCTCTTTCTCCAAGCCCTCTGTTTTTGTGTCCTTCTCTCCAGCCATGACTTTGAGTTGGAGCAGATTCCGGAGCTCACCGTCCGGGACATTCACAGCGTGAGCTCCCTGTGCAAGATGTACTTCAGGGAGCTCCCAAGCCCTCTGCTGAGCGAGCAGCTGCATGGCAAGTTCTCGGTAAGCACAAGGCAATGGCCTTCATGTCCCTCTTCGTGGCCTTTTCCATCCACACACACGCCTGCGCACCTTTTTTTGGTCTTTTTTCTGTTGAAGTTGGGGTTTTGATGGACATCCAGTGGGTGTCTGTGTACAACAAGCAGCTCGTGCTTCCTGCACACCGGGTGCACCGTAACACCTGGTGTGTGCATCCTGCCATTGGAAATGTGGGAGATGGGAGCAGCAGTGCCCTCTGCAGCTTTGAGGCCCTTTTTCTGTTAGCCCCATACGCTTGACTCGCATGATGTGTGTCTCATTCCCTTTCTGCTTTCTTCCAGGACGCTGTTTGTGCCGGTACAGATGAGGAGCGGTTGCTCCGAGTGCAGGAGGTCATCCAGCAGCTGCCTGCCCCTCACTACAGGTCAGAAAACTGCTGCCCTCAATCTAGGGAGCTCAGCCCTGCTGCACTTCAGAGGGCGATGATGCGATGGCAGGCTTTGTGTCACACTGGCAACGTGATGCCTGTGTGTGTTGAAGTGCTGGATGTCTGCGTGGGGTGAATGGATTGGGTCAGCTCCTGGGCACAGGGGCACGGCTGGTGCAGCTGATGGTTGCGGCTGAGCTGTGCTGAGGCTTGGTGCTGCAGCGTGGCACTTGGGAAAGCTTGATCTACTTGCTAGTAGCAAGAACAAGCAGTGGCATGAAGTCTGAATTGTTTGGTGAATGTGAGGACAGCGTGCTCAGTGGTGCTGAAGGTTTGGCTCTTGCTTTCCAGAACGCTGGAGTACCTCATGAGACACTTGGCTTGTCTCGCTGGGAGCTGCTCCGTCACAAACATGCACGCTAAGAACTTAGCGATTGTGTGGGCTCCCAACCTCTTCAGGTAAACTTCTTTTTCCGTCTCAGCACAAGGCTTAGATCTGTTCTCCCACGGGCACAGTTTGGAGAGGAGGACAATTTGTGCTCTCTTGGTTTTGTCAGATGGGGCTGGTGTGTCCTTGATCAGCCGGGAGAATGTCTTCAGTGGCATCACTGCTTGCCCACTGCAGAAGTCTCCAGAGCCCAATTGGACAGCCTTTGGCTGCCCAAATGCCCAAACGTGGGGAAACGATCTCGGGTCAATGACTTCTTCAATCTGCCTTTTCTACAGATCCCAGCAGAACGAGGCTGCCTGCGCCAGTGGAAGAGCTGCCTGCGTGGAACTGCAGAGGCAGTCGGATGTGGTGGAGTTCCTCATCAACCACACCGACGTCCTCTTCTGCTCCAGCTCCACGTCAGGCATCGGAGATGGAGCAGGTGAGCGTCTTCCTGCATGAGCTTTGTCTTGATGAGACACCTTGATCAAATGCAGGCCTTCTCCAGGATCGCTGAAATACGCTTTTACTACCGAGGGGCCAGCAGGCTTGTGGGCTTAGTTGAGAATATGGCATCCTCTGTGGCTGGATGCGGAGAATGTCCAAGCCCAAAGTTGAGCATGAGAAAACCGTCCCTGTCATGGTGATGTTTTGCGTGCAGGTGAAGCTTGATGAAAGGGTTCTGACCTCCTCTTCTTTTACTTGATCAGAAATGCAAGGCTGAGAGATGTGCGGCACCTCCCCCAGAACTGTGATGGCTGTGCCGCTGCTTTCTGATCCTCCCTCTTAGCTGTGGTCTTCCCTTCCAGGGTGCAGTTCTTCATCATGGCCCAAGTCTGTGCAGGTGTCTTCTCCTGCCACCAAGCTGCTCACCCTGGAGGAGGCACAGGCACAGAGGGGAGGCCACAGCAGCTCTCCCGCTGTGACAGAGAGCAGGGACATGGACGTGGAAGAAGGCCCCGCAGCTGCACGGGGGAAATTCCACACAGTCATTGACTTTCCGTCTGAAAGGTAAAGAGGACTTTCTTTTCCAGCAGCTTCCTATCAGACTTGGTTGTTTGGGCTTTTGTGGGTTTTTCTCCACTGTTGCAAGTGGAGTGCAATGGTGCGTGTGGTGGTGTACTGAATGTCCCCTCCCCTTGGACTCTGAGGTTCAACTAACAGGCATGCTCTGCATCTGGGTTGGCATGGCTGAGGTGAATGTAGCCAGCAAGACTCCAGGGCTGAGCTCTAGGAATGGAACCTCAACCGTGTGACTCAGAGCGAGCTTCAAAGTTGTTTTTCAGCAAGAACCAGGCAGTGCTAGTAGCAAGCAAGTGTTGGCAAGAGCTCAGGGCAGCTCTTCCCTCACCCTGCACCATGCACGACTCACACCGCTCCCTCTTTTCTCCCTCCAGTCCAAGTCCACCCAGCAGGGTGAAGGAATCCCCAGCATGCAGTTGGTGTTCCTGTTTCAAGCCCAGAAAACCATCCTCTGTGGCCAAACGCCAACTGCAGCGCGATGCCAGGGAGCCCTCAGAAACAGAGGTGGTGGTCCTGGCAGGTAAGGGTGCACATCCAGCTGTCAAAACCCTGCTTGTCAGCGCCACCGAATTCATGCTTGGAGTCCACACAACAGAGAAAGACAAACAACAAAAGCGCAACAGTTCCTTTAGAGACAGTGCTCCTACTGTTGCCACTGCATAACAAATCTCAAGAACCACTCTCATCATTCAGCTTGTGCAAGTTTGCCACTAACTGTTTGCCTGTGTATCTACTCCTTCCTAGGTGAACCGAGCCCTCGTCCACGCAGAAGAGCCAGAGCGTATAGCGATGGTTCACTGTGTGCTTCCATCAATGCAGAGCTGCTAGGAAGCACGAATCGCTGCGGCTCGGATGACAGCCTTCCATATAACATCAGTGAGGGAATGAAAGTGACCATCCAAGTGGAAGCCCTCATCTCTCCCGGCTGTGCAGAAGACGCTGACCTGAGCCTGCCAGAAACAACGGTCACTGAGCTGGACTGTGACGGGGCACCATTGCAGTGCAGCCCAGCCCAAGCACAGCCCGAGTGCCCCGACAGCAGCAGCTCCATGCAGGAGCAGGTCAGCGTCAGCCAGGAGGAGCTGAGCCTGGTGGAGGGGGACGTAGAATCAGAGCTCCAGTCCCAGGCACCGGGCAGCAGCACGAGCTCTGAGCCCCTCTCTCCTGAACATGAAACGATGAGTCCCATGTGTACACCGGACCTCTCACCAAAAGGCCCTCCTGGCTGTGAATGAATAAAAGCACGCTGGTGCTGGATCAACGCCTTGACTGCCTTCTGAGTCTTCATTCCCAGGGATTGGGCTGGATGCAAGCAACAGCAAGGCAGCTCATGTTGCAAGGCTATGGCTGTGGGCTGTGCAGCAGAGCTACGGGTTTGTTCCCATTTTGTCTGGCTGTGGGATGCCTGCAGCGAGAGCTGTGCTCCCGTAGTGTATGGTAGCAAAGAATCTCCAGCATCCCGGATGCTGCTCATGATCATGGCCAGCTTCCGTGCTATGGCTGTGGCTTTGTGATGCTTTTGAGTGAGGGATGCCTCGGCTGGCCCCCGCCAGCTCTCTCCTCTCTCCCGCCGTGTCCATTCCTGGCTCCCAGCTACGAGCTGGCCCTGCAGATCATCTCCAGCCCTGTCAGCATCACCATCCAGCAGCGGCAGGAGGAGCTCCCCCTGACCAACGCCAGGCAGTAGTGCTCGGTCTGCAGGTTAGCTGCCATTTACCTGTAGGTGGCTCTTGCAGAAGAAGACTGAAACAGCAGAGCGTTTTCCTCATCTGCAGCACGCAAATGCTACAAAAGCAGAAACAACCCAGGAAGCTGTGGGTTTTCGAGTCTGCATGGACATGTACTGTCTGTGTTGATGGTGCTCTGCCATCCTTTTTGTCCTTCTCCTTGCTTGTCCATATGCTGCTCAGGATTGGAAATCTGCATGTCCCATAATTCCCCAGAACCCAACTTAGGTGAGTGGTTGCCTGAACAGGTAAGGACCGTGTAAATATACAAATCTTTCATTGCACAACACGGCAGTGCTGCCAGACTTTGTTATGGCTCTTTAGGGCACCTTGCAGGCTGTGTGACATTTTCCTCTCACCTTTCCCTTTCTTTCCCCAAGGTTTTGCCTTGCTTTGCCCTTTTATTCCTTCTACCTTCCTCTGTGTTGCTCAGGTGTTGCCATTCTTCAAGAGCGTTATCCAGTTGTGTTGCACTGCACCTCTTCATGCCTTGGATCTCTCTCTGGAGCACAAGAGCAGATTGAGGGGGGGAGCTGTCGAGCAGATTGAGGTGGAAGTCAAAGACTCAAATCCAGTGTTGCGAAGCCACTGCAGATGCCAAATCCCTGCACGGGAGACCTGGCTGTGTGCAGGAGTTACTGCAGGATGAGGAGCTGCTATTGGTCTTCAAGCAGGTAGGAGTTTGTTATCCACACATAATACTGTATGTATTTGTTGTTGTTGTTTTAAAATCAGTGCCAGTATGCAGTCTGATCTGATGTGTTTGAACAGTGTGGTGTAAGGACTGTCAGCTGAGAACAGCAGCAGAACATGGGGCTGTTGCAGGGGGAGGGCGTGGGGAAGGAAGCGGGGAAAGGAAAGGGAAAGCCTGGAAAAGGAATGGGGAAGGCACGGGTTGAAGGAAGGGGGCAAGACACGGGAATGAAGGGGAAAGGACAGAATACCTGTAGGGCAGCCTAAAAAGCAGTAACAAGCTCTGGGAGGACCGTAGAGTGCCAGATTCTGTACTGGGTGTTTATTTGTGTGTGTACGTTGTCACTGTTTGTGCCTGGCTGCACTGCTCCAGCCCAGAGCCCGCTGCCTGCAGCTGCATCTTTGCTTCCTTCCCTCCTGCC
>NC_052572.1:79240476-79308939 GCF_016699485.2 Gallus gallus | reverse complement strand
GTCAACGGGCCAAAGGGATATTCCATACCATATGATATCAAGTGGAATGGGTTTTGGATGGGGTGGTAGTTCATCTCACTCTCTTCTTCTGCTTAGCCATTGGTTGGGAGGTGCTGAGCAACTGCTTCTACATCACTCATTAGATACACTCAATGATAGATAGATAGGTAGATAGATAGACAGTCAGATAGATAGATAAATAGATAGATATTCATTACTTCTGTCCTTTCCTCTACCTTTGGAAAGAGATTTCTCTCAACACATGAGTTCTACCTTCTTTTTCTTCCCCCACAGTTCTCTCCCCCATCCCACTGGGAAGGGGGCAGTAAGCAAAGGACGCTGTGGTGCTGAGCACCTACCGGCTTCAACCACAAGACGGCCGAGTGGCAATGGCAGCAGACTTGAAGTGCACTGTGGTCACTTGGAAATGAATGTGGTCTTGACGTACACAAGCACTGTTTCACTTTCCAGAAAACAACCTATGGTGTCAATGAAACATGGCCCTCACTAGGAACATTTGCAAGGATGCCTTCAATGACCGAGGGCATCGCACGCCATGAACGTCACCCTGCTGACACAATGGCATTGCAAACACAGCAGCAACCCCTGGCACCGATACCTTCGGGTACAACAAGCACAGGGCACTGGGCTGCTTTGGATGCAGTTTCAGCACAGACCTGAGGTCTTTGTGGAAAGCGCCTTGCAGAGCACATCATGTCCTGCACCAGGCAGAGCGCTGCGCATCTCTCATCTTTCCAAACTTTGGGGTTTTGAAGCTGCACATTGTTTCTTGGGAGTTTGTCCCCCACAACTCCAGAGCACTTTCAGCTGCTTCCTGGTGATTCACGGCTTGCACAGTGCCAAACACAACAAAGAGAGGAGGAAAGAAAGAAGCAAAGGCCATGGCTATGCACAGAAGCGTCCGGGAAGAATTCAGCTCCAGGATGAAACCTGCACAAGTCAACTCAACAGATTCCAAGGAATTCATTGACATCTGACACAATTTGCAACGCCAGAAGCACTGCCACGCCAACAGCACCGTATTTGGAAAGCGGCACGTCCAAATCAGCCCCCTTGCCCTGCTCTACCCGCTCAGCCCAACACAGAAATCAAGATGCTCTTATCCACACGTGCAAATCTGGGGGTGAGTAGTAAAAGGCTCACTGGGCCACGGGCAAAGCAGGGAGCAGATGATAGGCAGGAAACAGGAAGGAGCTCAAGACCAGCTCTCCTACACCAAAGACAGGGAGAGCTGAGTCAGCACCACGGGAGGACTTACGACACAGCTTAACAGCTTGCAGAGACCTGAGGTTGCCAAAGGAGGCTGCCAGGGTAACTCTCACCAGTCTTTTGCAGGGCTGTTACAGATGCGGACTTCTGATGCTGACTTCCACTGCCCTGTGTCATTGGTAGAAAGCGCATGTGAGAAATGCTCAGTCTGTCTGGGTAATGCTTCTATGCTTCCACGGTGAGGACTGAAACAAAAGGAAAAAAAAAAAGCATGCAACCCTATGACATTTGCCTCTCTATTGCTGCTGTCAGCGTGACATCTAAGATGAGCATTACGCGTCCCTGCACCCGACTGAAGATTCATCCAAGTCTGTGTTCCACACAGCTCCACCTCAGTGCCAAAAAGAAACACCTACAGAGATGTTTAGATGATTCTTTGTGCAGATACAAGTGCAGGGTGCATGTGCATTCTCTACAGCAAGAAATAGCAATTTCTCAAGCAGTACGACGGAAGGTCAGTGGAAAGGAAATATAGGATGAACTCTTTTCATATAAAAAATCCTTGCTAAACCTCTCCCCAGCAAAAAGGAAGCCTGCTGGGTACTGTTAGCAGCAGTTCCCAGAACATCTTGCACCACAAAATGCAGCACGCTCCTTTTTTGCACAGGCCCCTCCTTGCTCTAAGCAGCGTCAAATACCCTCCACTTCAAATACACCCATCAGATAATGAACAGAGCTCAGAAGGGGTTAGGAGTAGAGCGACACACAGCTCCGCTTCGCGCTGAGGGCAGTTTTGGCCCTCCGAGCTTGCCGTAGCCACCCTGCGCTCTGGCGCCGGCGGACCGGAAGTACTCGTAGTCACTATGGCAGCCGCCTGCGGGGGGTTTGAGCTGCGAGGCTGTGGGGAACGGTGCCTTTTGAGAACGGTGTTTTTCTGAGCCTTTTATCTTCACCGGGTGGTTTTCTTCCTCGATGTGTCGAATGAACAGCGATGGAGAGCCCATAGAATTCCAGCCTCCCCCGAAGCCCGTCATTATTGACAAGCAGAAGCAGAGAGAGGAGAGGAGGTAGAAGGGGTAGGCCGCGGTGGGGGCCGCCCTCAGATTCCTCAGGGCTCTGAGGCATTGGTACTCGAAAAGTGCGTGTCGGAAGGTGACAGAGACACGGGCCCTGCCTCTGCCTCTGCCTCACATCTCCAGGTCAGCTGGGAGCTGAGTGCAGGTATTTCTGTTTGTGAAATGGAATTCCTCTTGTGCTAAGCATTTTTCATGTCTCCGAAACCCACCTGCACTGCTTTAAGCGGCACAGTGTTTAAAGTGGCGGTGCTGCCTCTGAGAGGAGAGTGACGATGTGATACGTTGCACACTGGGGGTATTGGTCAACAGTTGGCTGCACGTACCCAGCAGTGTGCCCAGGTGGCCAAGAATGCCAGCAGCATCCTGGCCTGTGTCAGAAATAGTGCAGTCAGAAGGACTGGTGAAGCGATCTGCCGGCTGTTCTCAGCACTGGTGGAACTGCACGTCCAGTACTGTGCTCAGTTTTGGGCCCCTCACTACAAGAAAGGCACTGGGGCTCTGGATCGCGTCCAGAGAAGGGCAACAGAGTGGTGAAGGATCTGGGGCACAATATTGTGGGAGTGTCTGAAGGAGCAGGGATTGTTCAGTCTGGAGGAGATTCAAAGGAAACCTCATTTCTCTGCACCACTACCTGAAAGGAGGTTGTGGCTGGGTGGGAGTCAGCTTCTCCTCCCAAGGAGCAGCAGGAGGACAAGAGGTGATGGCCTTCAGTTGTGCCAGGGGAGGTTCAGGTTGGATACTAGGAAAAATGTCCTCTCAAAATGCCCAGGCAGGTGGTGGAATTGTTGTCCCTGGAGGTGTTCAAGCCATTCCCTGGCTCTGAGGCCAAGTCTCCATGCTGTCTGAAACACAGTGACCCCATGCAAATAATCTGTTGGTAGTGACCCTCTGGCCAGTACTGTGTCAGGAAGCGTGCCTGCAACTTAGCTGCCAGACTGCTGAACTCCAGAGCATAAGGAGATTTCTATGGCACGGTATAATTCATCGGAGCAGAAAAGAGTTTTAAGAGTCCCCTTAAGCTTTGCCAACACAAGATAACCACTTGAATGTGGTGTCTCCTGTAGGCTCTCTTCAGCTGTTTGTAAGAAACAGTAGGAAAAAAAATATTATCTCTTACTATCAAGTGATGAAAAAAGTGTTTTTTTCATCTGTGTCTCATTTAGACCATGAAGAAATTCCTGTAAACAAGACAGGAGTTTAATTTTTTAGTGGGAACATAGGAGATAATTTAGTTAACTTTCTGATACAAGGATTATATCAGGATGGTTAGCAGTCACCTGTGGTTTCTGCAGGGCTCCATTTCAGAGCCAGATGGCGGACTGCATCAGGGAAGGGTCAGGGTGGAAAAGCTTCTGCACCAGAGGTTGACCTTGCACAAAATATGCCAGAGTTCAAGGAGCCTTTGGACACCACTCTCAGACATAGTGTGGCTGGTTTTATGTGGAGGCAGGGGTTGGTTTTATGTGGAGGCAGGGGTTGAACTCCTATGATCCCTGTGTGTAACTTCCAAGTGGCCATTCTACAATGGCCTGGAAGGCTGTTAAACAGCTTTTAGTTGTGGTAGTTATCAAGGTGATACAAGCATATAAAATCTGGTACCTTAATGCTACTCCTGTAGGGAAAGAACATTCATAACCAAAGTAGGTAACTTAGGAGACGTGCAAGGAGTAATGGCCTGCAGATGCCTCTGTATTACACTGTGCAGACAGAACAGCCAGCGCTATGGAAACTTAATGCTACTGATGTGGGGGGTGGAAGGAGCAGTTAGCAAGATCTGCATCTCAGAAGGTCTGGCAGACTGGTAAAAGAATGCTATCCAACTTAGCTTACAGGGAAAAGGAAAAACTGCTGCTGTCCTATTCTTCTTTCCTTAGTAAGTAACAGAGTTAGAAGCATAGAAGAGAGTTAACAGCATATCAACTTAAGGACGGTGTAATAAATCAGTGTTATTTAGGTATATGAACAAACATAACAGCCACACAGACCCAAAATCCCTTTTCTCCCACTGGTGTCCAGTAGTCCCTTAGTTTGCTGACAGATCGGGCTGCTTTCTTCTCTTAAAGCAGCACTTGTCTCACTGCTTTGCTTCACAGTCAGAATTCTGACCTTCTGACCTTTTAATACCTTTTTTCTTTTTTTAAAAAAATCTTTCCCTCTAGCTGCAGGTCAGAATGAAACCTCAACCATGGTCAAAATGGTGGGAGAGGCTGAAATACAACATAAAAGAAAAAAAAAATTGAGCTACCCGAGAAAAAAATGAAGGAAGCACAGAAGTGGAAGCAGCCCTGGCTGGAATTCGATATGCTGTGAGAGTACAATACTTCAAAAATAGTGGAAAAAATATGGAGGGAAGCGAGTGAAGAGCTGAAGAAGTAACAGCTTTGAGTTCAGTGTAAGAATTGTCTGTTTTCAAGTTTCGTATGCAAATAAAAGACAGTGAAATTTCAGCAGTTCTTGTCTGAATGTTAAACTGTACCCTCCTGAAAACAAACATTCCCTTTTCTGACCAGTGTTACAGTGTGTTCAGCCGTGCTTCTGCCTTCCCTTCTAGATCACAACTAACAGAAGGGGTTTGCAGTTACTGTGTTGTCACTTCCAAATAACTGTTTCTTCTGCCTTTGCCAAGTAGACAGGGGCCAATTGTGAAAATGCTTCATTCAAGATGTTCAGAAGGGGGCTATGGCAGGGAAGCAGATGTACAGAAGCCCAGCTGGACAATCTGAGTGTAAGTGCTGCTTAGCTGTCCTGTAAAGGCACTTTTGAAATGACATCTGATAAAGCACCAATAGTAACCTGACAACAAAGCAGTAATACCAACGTTTTGAAACCAGCTTGCAAGAATGAAGCCAGATTAGCTGTTACTCCAGTCAGATTGTGTGAATGGGTGCAAGGTTCACCACAAAGTGGCACAGTAGGTTCTCAAAGATTCTCAACTGGGATGGGGCTTCTGAGCTCCAGTAAAAATCGCCTTCCCCTGCTTACCAGTCATGACAAGTGACGTCTGCAGCCACTGGAAGAAGCCTCTACAGAGGTAAAGCGTGATAGAACCTATTCCAATTTCACAGCAGCACAAGACTAATTTCTTTGGGAGCAACTTTCCACATGAATAAGGAAGCAGAGGAGACAAAAGCAAGCACGGAGATCACATGCTTCAGCTGATTACCCATCAGTTGTATTTTCTTTGCACTCAGGAAAGTAGAAGTGCACAATTACTTACAACAGAACTCCTAAATCCTGCAGATAATGAAGCGCCAGCAGTGCCAAAGTTTTTTTCCATACTTCACATAACATTCCTGCCGTGTTCAAGACTTGAAAGCGTTAAAAGTCTCATTAACACAAAAATGTCTTTACTTTTCAAAATAATGGTTTTGCTTTTATTTTAAAAGTCATTGTTGTCTATAACACTGATGAATGCTATTTACAATTAAAACAGTTTACAAAAATACATATTCTGTAATAAAAAACAACAGAAAAACCATAGGGAATAAAAGCCCCCAAGAGTTAAATGGAAGACCCATACATAACATTTTAGAGAAGCAGGCAATAGCAAACTTAGCAGAATTTGTGACACATTGCTGTTTCTACAAGAAAACATCCTTTTTATTCTGCAGCAGTAATATTTACTGCACATATACGGAGTTACACAACATTAGAAATCTAACATGGGTACAACAAAATGAGGTTTAATGGGTCTTACAGGGAAGCAAAAGGTAAATGTCCTTAGAGAGCCGATTACTAGAAGGTAACTGGAGTTGTTGTTCTGCTTGTCTGATAAATGAGGGCGGGCGACAACTCCAGGTGTGTGCACAAAGTCCAGTCTGTATCTCAAGTACAAAGCTCCACTACAAATCATACTCTGGAGAAGAGTAAGCGTAGTTAAGACGTTCTCCTGTGCCACTTCTTACCTTCCTGAACTGCCATTTACCATCAGTAGATGTTCACAGATCAAACTTCTCACTGCACGCAGAATTCCTGCTTCTGTGTCGGGATCAAAAAGCTATGAAGAACTCACTGTGAGTTTGGTAGAGTTATCTCATTAAGTGGACGATAAGTTAGAGTTCAGTGACTCCCGAGTCAGAGTGATTTGATGTGGTACTGAAAACAGCTTGTGAAGTTGTCTGCTCACCAGCAGTGGTAACGTTACAGGCACTTACTGCAGTCATCCTTCCCAAAAGAACAAAGCAGTGAGGCTTCGTCATATATTTCAGAACACCTGCACTTCACACTGACCATTGTGATTCTATCTAGGAGTAGATGGCATCAGAAGACATTGGGAAAAAAAAAAAAAATTCACAGTAAAACAACTGCAGGGAGTCCAATCATTAAACGTGACCACTTTTTTAGAGTGAGCATCAGGCTTGTTTGAGTAAAAGAACTGCTGCTTCAAAGAAATCCTTATTTCCTGATCACAGATTTAAGATGTTCCCGTTTGCAGTCTTCAATGAGCTCTTCAGCAATACGCAGAGC
The DNA here is from genome assembly GCF_016699485.2 of Gallus gallus. Lineage (NCBI taxonomy): Eukaryota > Metazoa > Chordata > Aves > Galliformes > Phasianidae > Gallus > Gallus gallus. Next base: position 79,302,166 of record NC_052572.1, on the reverse strand, counting down.
CTTGACTTTCACCAACAGGAGAACAACTTCTTCAGTTTCATCACTATTACAAAAACAAGTTGACATAGCAACACATTCACACCTGACTTCAAAATCAATAAAGCTAAAACGTGCCTTGAGCTACACTGACCACTAACTGCACCCAACGTCTAGAGCCTCAAACTAGCCTGAACTAGTACTGCAAAAGCGATCCATTTTACATTATGGATTGCATCTTTAGTTGTACGTAGATGTTGGAAGTACATCACTGAAAGTGTTAAATGTATGAGCCTTGAGGAATTTAAGAATCATAGAATCATTAAGGTTGGAAAAAAACACAAAGATCATCTAGTCCAAATGTCAACCCATCACCACCATGCCCACTGAGCCACGTCCCTAAAAGAAATATGAACATAATAATATGAGGAAGTGCTGCATCCCAAAGAACATGTTGTTTGTTACCTGTGGTTATTCCTGTGAAGCATACGTGCTCACTGAACCAAATGCTGGCAGAAGTTCACTGACTCGGGGAGAGTTGACCCACTTCCAAGATTTTGGAACCACCTTTCTGGGAAGCATGCAACCACCTGTTCACCCAGAGAGTATTTTGAAAGAAAAAATAGAAAGAAAAAAAAAAGGCTTTCAGTAACACTAAGTCACACCACTTCTGACAGACTTCTCCTTTTGGCTAGTTCAGTTATTATTGGAAGTGTTTACTCTTCAAAAAACAAAAACATCATTTTAAGCAGTTATTCCTAAAGCCTAGGAACCAATGCTTGCTTTGAAATTCTTTTATACACCAAGGTCATTAAAAAACAAACAAACAAACAAAAAAACAACTTCAAATATTAAATAATTACACACTTCAGACTACATCTGTCCCCATGGAAATAAGACCTTTCACCTCTTTACACTTCTCTATGTTTTCTGTCCCTGGTGGTGTGTTGAAGCGGTTCAGAAGAAGGCAACGATTCAGCAGCTTGCTCAGTCCCACACCACGGACTGTGTCTTCCTGTACAGTCTCATCCCAAAGGAGAACCTTGGAGAGCAGCTGCAGTAATGGAGAAACAGAACATGCATATCTGATGGCTGAGGGTGCGTTAGAACCTCCTTTTTAAACTTAAAAGATACCATGTCCATCCAATCTCAGTACTCAAAAAACAGGATTTATTCTCTCCAAGCTTACTGCCAATTAGTCACTAAAAAACTACCGATCATAAATAGTATTTTGAAGTAGATTAATTTTACATGTGCCTATGAGCTGTACGTTCATACATACACACATCACCTCCCAAGGAAAGAAAGAGCATGACACCCTTCCAATTGGTTAACAATTTGCTAACTCCCAAGAAGAGAAAACAGCCGTGCTTTATTTTTTCAGAGAAAAGCCAGTGGTCAAATCTGAAGGTGTACACATGTACAAAGACACCAGAGGTGTGCACGTGTACAAAGACACCACGCTCAGCAAGAAACAGGGATCAACAGCAATTGAGATCCAATTCTAAGTGAACATTGGAGAGAATCTGAGACAGAATGAAAGAACAACCACTACTGCATATGCTACATAAGATTACATGCCACCAGCCTCACAACACAGGTAAGGTTGATAGCCTTGGTCCATAGCAGCAAAAAGATTCTTTTGTACTTGACCTCAGTATTATTCGTTAGCAAGAGTTGTCTTCAGTTACCTGTTATCACTGTAGAAATGACTATTTAAAAAGATTTAAGCCCAGCGTAAGAACATCGCTGGTTTCCCCCTCAACACAGAATGGTTAATGTCAAGGTAACTGTTAACCTCAAGGTAGTTCACCCACACAGACACAGTACGTGATCTTAGCAATCACCAGTCAGAAAGCAGTTGCAAAGCTCACGACTACTGCATACTTCTCTGGAGTGTTTGGCAGGACGCTTCCTTTTGACTCAGTGAGCTGCTAGGAAAGTTAGACTGTATGATGGCACAAACATCAAAACCTCATCAACTGTACTTCTTCATTAAAATAGTTCCTGTCCTCTTCTCGCCCAGCCCTTTGTGAGTACTCTCCCATACAATTTCTGGGCATGGTTTAGAGGACATTCCCGATAGGCAGCCTGCAGATGATCACCTGCTTTGAAAGACAGCACCAATAGGGGCTGCACAACGGCAGTCTCAAACACAGATAAGTCACACTAAAGCTGCTGAACAGATCCAAAGAGTTTAATACATGACCCGCAGTACTACTTACTCTGGGGTAAACTAATTCATGACTTCACTCCAGAAAAGAGTGACAAACTATCAGAAGATACCCAACATAAGCACATTTTCAACCATTCTGCACATCACCACTTCTAAAGAGAAGACTGACAGTGAGGATGGAAAACAAACTGAAAGGAGAAAACTTCAATCTGCAGTGGAAGACCACCGGTGTCGCTTTTAGAAACTTGCATGTATTTGACAGGACATTTAAGTCAGGCAATACACAGTCTCAGAAGGTGATACCAGAATCTTATGTCTGTTTCTTGTCTGCCAGGTATCAGCACTAAGCTCCCTCTTGTCTTCTCTGCATCTGTCCATGACAAACCCTCACACAACAGCTTGCCCCAGGAGTGAATATGGCAAGTCCTCAACATTCCCAAATTCCCTCATTTTTCTACAGGAATGTGCAACATGGCAGCAGGAAGCCTCTGCAGAGCTGTCACCACGGCCTTGTTAGCACACACAGCAGGGGAACTGGGATGTTAATGTGTTTTCCTGCATCTAAACCTCATCTGTAGTACGAATCCAAATACACTCATAGAGGAAACGGATCTAAGAGGAAATTGAATCACAGGCATTCAGACATTCCTAACTCAGCACTTTAGACTGAATAAAGCTATACTAATACGCTTACACGCACATGCAGGGATTCCATTCTACAAGAGCAACATGGGCACTGTATGCACATACTGAGGAAACAGACCTATCCACAGAGTGCCAATGACAGATCTCATGGAAGGTTAGCAGGAACAGATGATGAAATTAAAGTCTCTTGACTACGTATCAGAGGTGGGTGAGCATAAATAGCTCACTGACGAAAACAGCTAACCTTCCTATTAAAATACATTAAACTCTCAGGAATCAGATTTGACTGAAGATACATTTCCTCAAAGACGACAGTCTACTTTTAACTAAAATGCTTTTCACAGACAAGATCGGTGCTTTTTCTTTACCTCAACAGCTGATCAAAACCGTCTGCCTTGGAATTTTGAACATGGCGATGATTTGTCTTCCACAGTGCTGGTCAGAAAAAGAGGAAGAGGAAATAAGGATTTTGTTTGACCTGAAAGTAAGACAAACAGACAATTCATCTCTTAAACACCGATGAATTACAACTATGGAGTTCTTTCATATGAGGAAACAGCTGTTAACTGAAACTCCTTGCAATACCCAATGGAAATTGCAGTTGGAAACACTCGAGTATGTGTTTAATGGATACTCAGCAAAACAGCACTGCTTGTAACCAGACAAACATGCTGCATCAGGCTTAGCAACACTTTCTCCCAGCTGTGTCTTAACCCCACACCTACCAGACTCTTACCAGTTATCCCCTCTCTAAGAGTGTCCAGCAATAAGCATCAGCAATATCAACTATTTCAGGAAAGAAAGGAGGAGTCAGGAGTAGAAGGGGGAGCAGACCACCACAAATAACACAAGCCCTCAGATACTCCAAGTTAAGATCACAAAACCAGACTCTGGGCTGTGCCCCATAAACTAAGAACTTACCATTTATGAAAGCTTTTAGTTACAGGAGCAAAAAAAGCACTAAGTTGACTGCGTAGTTACTCTTGTCGGAATGAGTTCATAAACATCAATGTTTGGTAACTATTCCTACAATGAAACAGTAGAAGGCACAATTGTTCATGTGGAAAAGCAAAATGCTAATTCAGTTGAATGCAGGAGCCACTGTATATAAGACACTAAGATCACGACTGCATTAAAGACCTGTGAGCAAGTATCAGCTTTAACCATCTTTCTTTCTTTCTTTCTTTTTTTTAAACAAAATCCTCTTGGATAACGAGATTAATGTATTTTCCAGCTATGAGGTTGTATTAAAAAAACCACAACAAAACACCACAGCTTCTATACAAACAGAACCTTATCTAAAGCTTCTTCCTGAAGTCAAGTGTGGCGACTGCATAAACGTTTGTTATTATTTCTTTTCATACTAAGGGCCTAAACATCAACTTAGTTTCACCTACTTTATGCTGGATAAACTCCCAGATTTGCATGAGAATAAAACCAGAACTGGGCTAAGTGTATGTTACAGTGAATGTTTACAGTGAATGCATACACTGCATCAAGAACTTCCTTCCCCATTACCACAACAGCCTTTACCCGTTTTGCCTGACTGCAATGCCTTCGGGACAGGACTTGTTTTTCAAACACGTTATCGCAAAGCTGTGTAAGGCTCTCAGTCTGTGAAGTCGATAAAGGATCCCACACATTCTTGATAAATGCTGAAAAATACAAATTATTTCATTCATGATATCCAAGTGGCTATCTGCTCTAGTTTCAAGGAAGTAAACATTCAAAAAGCTAAACCTTTCCTTTGCAGTAACCTTAACAAGTAATTGTAACTATCCACATAATTTTAAATTACCACTTATTTAATGTTTCATTACCTAGCTGCAGTGAACGTCCTCAAGACAACCTTAATATACCTGTAATTTTTGGCAGGATAGTTTTTTCAATCACTCTAGGCAAAACTTCTTCATCAGGATCATCATCTCTTTTTGATTCAGACGACTTTTTGGCATCGCTGAATCCTTCTACAGCTCTGAACCAGGGCATCTCTTTCAGGTCTGTAGAATTCTGCTGAAAGATCATTCCCGTTAGTTGTTCAGCTGTCAGGATTGAGAGAAAAACTCCATGCAAAAATATATCTAATGATACCAAAAGATTCTCATTTAACAGTTTTACATGGATTCTAATCACGGAATGGACCAAAGCAGCAAGCTAAAACTGAACGTAAAGCTAGATTTCAGAGGGTAGGGTTGTCAAAATGTCAGCAAACAGCTCCACATTAATAAAGACGCAAGTGATTCATACACAACCAACCTGACAAGAGGAAAAGATGTCCTCCTTCTAGTTAAAACTCTTATCTCAAGCTCTGGAATGCCTCTATAACCCACGGCAAAGCTCCTGTACAGAAGTCTTCCCTGCAAGCAGCATGCCCCCGTCCTGCACTCTGGCAAAGCCTTTTTCAGGAAAAAAGAGATACAGAAGACCACAAAAAGACTTCTGCGGTTTTGAACAACTGCACAGATTTAAATACCCATTACATTTCATATTTTGTATGTCTCTTAAAAGCTCAGACAGGAAAATCCTTCTTCTGTTATTCAGCAAATACGCATCGTGCCTCTCCCAGCTCCTCCTGACCTGCTCACTAAGGCAGTTCAAATCTCAATTTCAGATACATTCCAACTTTGGACAAAAAAACTGATTAAATTAAAGAAGCCTACAGTCTTATCTATTCTTCCTAAGGCATTGGTCAAAATTGTTTGAAAGCATCAATTCTGTGCTGTAGAGAATAAACGATATACCATTCAAAAGGAGTATTTCTTCACTCTCCCTTGAAAATCCTTCTCAATATGGGAGGAATTTTGCTCTCATATCCTGACCAACCTTTGCTCTTCTGGAATTCAGTCACCTCTGTCAGAGCCAGTTCTTCATCACTCGGCATGCCTTCGTGGTGACCAGCTGTTTGTGAACGCTCTCTCAGCTGCCGCCTGCAAGTCCTGCATTCTGTAATGAACTCAGGTGAGTTATTCACCATGTACATACGTAAAAGAAAGCTCAGTGATATACTAAGAACCCCCGGTGAGAGCAATAGCCTAAGGAAACACGGTGAGGAAGCAGAAGTAAGCATGCAACCCTAGAGACACAGGCTGTAACAGTAAGGTACTTTGTGAGCTGCCAAAGGACATTAAAAGCATCTCTAGCGACCTTCACTTCACCACATTCATACTAGGAACTCCCCCCACCTGAAACACCAAACATCTAACATGGTACTCCATACTATCCCTGCCAGAGGTAGTCTGTAAGAAACTACTGCGCTCTCAACAGTCCATCATCTCAGTTCTATGTAGCTTATGCAACAACTTGCATGGAAACTGAGACTGCATCCAAGTCTCACTGGGGCTAAAAAACGTTAGTCTTGTCACCATATACCATAAGAGCATGCAAAATCAACAAGAAAATTATATTTATACCTATCATTTGCATAGCATACCTCTTGTATGTAAATATTGGCATTACTTAACGTTAAAGGTTAACAGTTTGCTTCAAGCAAAGTGTTATTACGTCGTTTTTCAACCAGTAAAACTCTTAAGTCCTTACCTGTGTCTAAAGAGTGCTGAGTCAAGGCACCAATGCAACTGGAACGGTTTCAGAGCTCCCAGTAACTTAAGGTCAGCAGCAGACCCTGATGTTCAAAATGTAGCACCTGGCCTACGCTGATAACAGAGGGTAGGTTAGATGTTCTGATGCACCTATGAACATTCAGATTCCAATCAGCACGAAGAAAGCCCCCATTAACAAACAGATGGTTTCCATGTACCTTGAGCTTTGGAAAGGAAAGGCATTTTTGCATGTGTGTGTATCATCTCGCTTAGTAACTGCAAGGATTTACCTTCACCCCTGTGTAAGTAACAGGAAGCAGATACACACTTACTACAGTTAGATGTAATTATACGTACCTTTGATGCTCACACATTTTCAGAAGCTTCATCTTTTCATCACTCTCCAATCCATCATTACTTGGTTTGCCATTCCCAGCTACCAGAAGACAGGAACAAGACAAAGAGGTGAATGCAGAACACTGATTCTGCTTCTGCTCTTCATTTGGAGACTAACCAAAGTAAATAAAACCTCCTGATGAAAAATTCACAGTGTCCATTGTAAAGCACAGTTAGTATTATCAGTGAACTGCAGGACAGCTGTGGCTGCTCCCTCGTGCAGGGGGATTGCCAGGTCACAGCCTGAACCGGGAGGTGAGCACCTGAGTGAGCAGAGGGAGGGACCCCAGATCTCTCTCCCCTTCTTGGTGACACTTCCAGCTGTGCTTCCCAGAGTGCACACACACTCAGAGTCTGCATGCTTTGCACCCACCCCACCTGCACACCAGTTAGAACCAGAAAGGGCTACATCCCCGAGCTCACTCTTCTCAAGCTGCTGCCAGTTATCAGTCAATCCTTCCTTGTCCTCCGGTTCTACAGTGCCTGCGTCCCAAACAAAGGCTCCACATCACCTTCGTTTGCTTTACACCTTGTAACAAGTGATGGAATACCAGCTCACCGCTTCCCAGTCCTGGATGGAAACGGACAGTGCCTACCACACTCTGTTCCCAACAATGGAAAAGGCAAGCAGAGGGACTGAGCCTGCATGTTAAGTTCCAGCTTCCAAACTTTACACATTATTGCATTTAGATTTCAATAGTCAGCTCCCTACCGTCTCCTGTTATTGGTGTCCCCTTGTATGTATGTCCCAAATTACCCCTACTGATTCTTCAGTTCTACAGAGAAGTAGAAGCCAGAAGCATTTTCTGCTTGGGCTGTTCATCTGTATCAGCGTCAGCTGGCTTCAGTGCACACAAGACACAAAACCAGCTGCCCCTACTGACATACTGCAGCATAAGAAAACACAGCATTTCCATCAAATACAACCAGCAACACAACAGTTCAAAGCTCTCTTAAACACTCAAGTAGAGGTTGACTTCCAACAAGCTGAAAATAAAGCAGTTTTTAAATGGCTGCTATTAACACAAGTACTCTTTTCCTCTTAACACCTGCTCTCAGCCTATGACACCACGTTACAAAATCATACATGCAGCTAGTTTTCTCTAGTCAGCATTTTATCCTGTGTACTCAGAAACCTGAATCCACGAGTGGCAGTTACAAGAAACTGGTGCCTCTGGCCTCTGTCTGTTCACAGCAGCTCCTAGCATACTGCTCTTTGCTTTCCTAAACAGGTTTAAGGAGGATCCTGTAACAGCCTAATATCTACTGGAAAACTGACTCAGTTTCTCTTTTCAAGTACTGATAGACAGCCACTGAGATCAGGAATTCAAAACTGACCGAGCATTTGGTCATGCTATATTCACCATTCTACCACGGAGAAGTGATACTACGCGTCCTACTTCGGTAAGGATTTCAACTAGGACATCTAGTACAGTATGCCCACTGACAACAGGGAGGGAGAAAACGTTACACATGAAAATAAAATATAATCCAAGAATTAACTGTGTGTTTCTACTTAAAGAATGAGATTTCAGTAAGAAAGTAACTGGTAACTTCATACTAACTTGTCAGATGCTGCATAGAAGTAGATTCTGTTTCCAGCTCATCTTGCCTTCGCTTCAGTACCGACATGGCTCGCTGCTGGAGAAGTGCACGTACAGCAGATTCTAGCTTAGTTATGTATAAAACAAACATAAACAAAGTGTTTATGTCCTTAAAACAAAGCACAAAATGCTTGCTAATAGCAGCACCTGCATCGGAGCAAAGAAGAACTGCAAGACTTACCCATACCAACATTTACAGAAGCACTGTGTGTGGACAAGATTCATGCTTTGGAAAACATCAAATGTCACTGACGTAGTGGTAGTTCTGAAGGTACCCCCACTGACATGTTACCCATATTCCTCTACACAGCACGCTCCTAAAGAGCATAATATGGCAAGTGTAGCGACGTTACACTGAACAGATTCTACCCAAGTCGATGTGGGTAGGAATACAGCATACATCAGTGCGTCCCACTTAATTTATACCAACTTAATATCACCAAGCTATTACTACCAGACGTGTTCTCCCTCCCCTTCTTGTTACTTTCCAAATAGGTCTCCCACTCTCGATAGTCTTTCACATTTGATTGTACTTGAACTCCCCGCATCATTTCATCCATTTCTTTCAGGTGATCAAGGCCAAAAAAAAAAACCAAAAAAACAACATACAATTCCACAGAAATATTTAGTCCACTTCAGTGGAAATTCTTTGAACACAAGCAGGCCAGCAGCAGTCTGTACAAAAGAGTATACATACACAGAGGTTCACACAAGTGAACGGCAGATGTTTGTGTTTCAGCTGCACGATGGTACTTGTCTGAACTTATCAGTACAGCTGCTTCTGGCTGCGTGAGCACTGGGAGGTGATGGGGATGGCTATCTCGGTAGCTGCAGATGCCTGACCCCACCTGTCCTTCACATCTAGTGAAAACAGATGAGGGGCATCCTGGTTTAGAAGGAGGAGATGGCTGAGCCGGCGGTCCGAGAACCGGCAGCTCGCCCGCACGCGTAGCGCTTAGGAGCAACAGTTGCTGGTTTGGAGTCGTCGGGCGCATGCTCGCTGTGACCTGGAGGACTAATCACAATAGAGAGCGGCGGATGAGCTGCACAGAGCGGTTACGAAGCCACTTCCGCATTCCTACGCGCACGCGTTGTGCCGCCTGCAGGACTGAGCAGCGGACAGCGGCAGTTCCGCGCATTGGCCACGAGGTGGCGGCAGAGACCGCGGAAAGAACCTCGACGGGATCGAGGGCGTGCTAAGAGCTTTACAAAAAGAAAATTAATAATAATAATAAAAAACAAAAGATAAAAAAATTACTTTTTGCCAGCATCTGTTGCACTGTTCTGAAATATTCACATGCCAAAATGTAACTGCCCAGTACATTTAACGACAACAAAATTAAAGCACGTTGGCAGAAAGCAGAGCGCCGTATTGGTATTGGTCACAGCTACCTCTGGAAGACAGCCCGAGAGCTGTGCAGGTCCATCAGGCTCAGCTGCAGCTTTTCATCTGCCCTTCTCTGGCCCTCCTGCAGCTGGAGAGAGAGCACAGGAGGGCACGTGGGATGCAGACCCTCCCCAGTCAGCCGCAGCAGTCGCTCCTGCCAGCACTCCCTTTCCCCCACGTCTTTCCCATTGGACAGTCTGGAGCCCTGTGTGGCAGAGGAGGAGAGAGCTGCAGGCAGAAGGAAAACGGGCTGCTGGGATTCCTCCATCCCACTGCCAGGTGTCTTCTCTGGCATTTTGGGGGTGGGAAGGGAGTTGTGGGAGCACCCGTGGGGCTCCGGGCAGGAGGGAAGGAAGCAAAGATGCAGCTGCAGGCAGCGGGCTCTGGGCTGGAGCAGTGCAGCCAGGCACAAACAGTGACAACGTACACACACAGATAAACACCCAGCACAGAATCTGGCACTCTACGGTCCTCCCAGAGCTTGTTACTGCTTTTTAGGCTGCTCTACAGGTATTCTGTCCTATCCCCTTCATTCCCCTGTCTCTTGCCCCCTTCCTTCACCCCGTGCCTTCCCCATTCCTTCTCCAGGCTTTCCCTTTCCTTTCCCCGCTTCCTTCCCCACGCCTTCCCCCTGCAACAGCCCCATGTTCTGCTGCTGTTCTCAGCTGACAATCCTTACACCACACTTTTCAAACACATCGGATCAGACTGCACACTGGCACTGATTTTAAAACAACAACAACAACAAATACATACAGTATTATGCGTGGATAACAAACTCCTACCTGCTTGAAGACCAACAGCAGCTCCTCATCCTGCAGTAACTCCTGCACACGGCCAGGTCTCCCGTGCAGGGATTTGGCATCTGCAGTGGCTTCGCAACATTGGATTTGAGTCTTTGACTTCCACCTCAATCTGCTCGACAGCTCCCCCCCTCAATCTGCTCTTGTGCTCCAGAGAGAGATCCAAGGCATGAAGAGGTGCAGTGCAACACAACTGGATAACGCTCTTGAAGAATGGCAACACCTGAGCAACACAGAGGAAGGTAGAAGGAATAAAAGGGCAAAGCAAGGCAAAGCCTTGGGGAAAGAAAGGGAAAGGTGAGAGGAAAATGTCACACAGCCTGCAAGGTGCCCTACAGAGCCATAACAAAGTCCGGCAGCACTGGCACGCTGTGCAATGGGGAAGATTTGTATATGTACATGGACCTTACCTGTTCAGGACACCAGTCACCTAAGTTGGGTTCTGGGGAATTATGGGACATGCAACTTTCCAATCCTGAGCTGCTTATGGAAGAGCAAAGAGAAGGAAATGAAGGATGGCGGAGCACCATCAAAACAGACAGTGCATGTCCATGCAGACTCGCAAACCCACAGCTTCCTGGGTTGTTTCTGCTTTTGTAGCATTTGCGTGCTGCAGATGAGGAAAATGCTCTGATGTATGAGTCTTCTTCTGCAAGACCCACCCAGAGGGAAATGGCAGCTAACCTGCAGACCGAGCAGTACTGCCTGGCGTTGGTCAGGGGGAGCTCCTCCTGCCGCTGCTGGATGCTGATGCTGACAGGGCTGCAGATGCTCTGCAGGGCCAGCTCGTAGCTGGGAGCCAGGAATGGACACGGCGGGAGAGACGAGAGAGCTGTCGGGGACCAGCCGAGGCATCCAGGAGCATCCAAAAGCCCTCACTCAAAAGCATCACAAAGCCACAGCCAGCAAGCTGGGCATGATCATGAGCAGCATCCCGGATGCTGGAGATTCTTTGCTACCATACACTACGGGAGCACAGCTCTCGCTGCAGGCATCCCACAGCCAGACAAAATGGGAACAAACCCGCAGCTCTGCTGCACGCACAGCCCACAGCCATAGCCTTGCAACATGAGCTGCCTTGCTGTTGCTTGCATCCATCCCAATCCCTGGGAATGAAGACTCAGAAGGCAGTCAAGGCGTTGATCCAGCACCAGCGTGCTTTTATTCCCTAAGAGCCAGGAGGGCCTTTTGGTGAGAGGTCCGGTGTACACATGGGACTCATCCTCTCTGGTGAAGGAGAGAGGGGCTCAGAGCTCGTGCTGCTGCCCGGTGCCTGGGACAGGAGCTCTGATTCTACGTCCCCCTCCACCAGGCTCGGCTCCTCCTGGCTGATGCTGACCTGCTCCTGCATGGAGCTGCTGCTGTCGGGGCACTCGGGCTGTGCTTTGGCTGGGCTGCATTGCAATGGTGCCCCGTCACAGTCCAGCTCGGTGACTGTTGTTTCTAGCAGGCTCAGGTCAGCGTCTTCTGCACCGCCGGGAGAGATGAGGGCTTCCACTTGGATGGTCACTTTCATTCCCTCACTGATGTTATATGGCAGGCTGTCATCCGAGCTGCAGTGATTCATGCTTCCTAGCAGCTCTCCATACATGGAAGCACACAGCGAACCATCGCTATACGCTCTGGCTCTTCTGCGTGGACGAGGGCTCGGTTCACCTAGGAAGGAGTAGATACACAGGCAAACAGTTAGTGGCAAACTTGCACAAGCTGAATGATGAGAGTGGTTCTTGAGATTTGTTATGCAGTGGCAGCAGGACAAAGCCAAGAGGACAATAGCAACAGTAGGAGCACTGTCTCGAAAGGAACTGTTGCGCTTTTGTTGTTTGTCTTTCTCTTTTGTGTGGACTCCAAGCATGAATTCCATGGCGCTGACAAGCAGGGTTTTGACAGCTGGATGTGCACCCTTACCTGCCAGGACCACCACCTCTGTTTCCGAGGGCTCCCTGGCATCGCGCTGCAGTTGGCGTTTGGCCACAGAGGATGGTTTTCTGGGCCTGAAACAGGAACACCAACTGCATGCTGGGGATTCCTTCACCCTGCTGGGTGGACTTGGTCTGGAGGGAGAAAAGAGGGAGCGGTGTGAGTCGTGCATGGTGCAGGGTGAGGGAAGAGCTGCCCTGAGCTCTTGGCAACACTTGCTTGTTCCTAGCACTGCCTGCTTCCTGCTGAAACACAACTTAGAAGCTCGCTCTGTTTCACACGGTTGAGGACGGTTCCATTTCTAGAGCTCAGCCCTGGAGTCTTGCTGGCTACATTCCCCTCAGCCATGTCAACCCAGATGCAGAGCATGCGAGCAGAGGCTGCACAGCTGTCCAGGACAGCATCGAACGGAGGGCTTTGATTCAGCTGGCAGGCGTAACTGCTTGCTGAGGAACTGTGCAGCCAGAGATGGAGTTCAAAAGCATCTCTGACACGTACATTACCAATTGGCCCACTCTGGTGGCTAAACTGAGCCCGTCAGGCAACTGCGTGTTAGTTGAAGCTCAGAGTCCAAAGGGAGGGGACATTCAGTACACCACCACACGCCCCATTAGCGTCACGTAGCTTCTGCAAGTTTTGGCACTAGCAATAGTGGAGAAAAACCCACAAAAGCCCACCCAACCAAGTCTGATAGGAAACTGCTGGAAAAGAAAGTCCTCTTTACCTTCCAGACGGAAAGTCAATGATTGTGTGGAATTTCCCCCGCGCAGCTGCGGGGCCTTCTTCCACTTGCATGTCCCTGCTCTCTGTCACAGCGGGAGAGCTGCTGTGGCCTCCCCTCTGTGCCTGTGCCTCCTCCACGGTGAGCAGCTTGGTGGCAGGAGAAGACACCCGCACAGACTCGGGCCCTGATGGTGAACTGCACCCTGGAAGGGAAGACCACAGCTAAGAGGGAGGATCAGAAAGCAGCGGCACAGCCATCACAGTTCTGGGGGAGGTGCCGCACATCTCTCAGCCTTGCTTATCCGAACCACTGGAAAAAGAGGAGGTCAAAACCCTTTCATCAAGCTTCACCTGCACGCAAAACATCACCATGACAGGGACGGTTTTCTCATGCTCAACTTTGGGCTTGGACATTCTCCGCATCCAGCCCCAGAGGATGCCATATTCTCATCTAAGCCCACAAATCTGCTGGCCCCTCCATAGCAAAAGCGTAGCTCAACAATCCTGGAGAAGGCCTGCATTTGATCAAGGTGTCTCATCAAGACAAAGCTCATGCAGGAAGACGCTCACCTGCTCCATCTCCGACGCCTGATGTGGAGCTGGAGCAGAAGAGGACGTCGGTGTGGTTGATCAGGAATTCCACCACATCCGACTGCCTCTGCAGTTCCACGCAGGCAGCTCTTCCGCTGGCGCAGGCAGCCTCGTTCTGCTGGGATCTGTAGAAAAGGCAGATTGGAGAAGTCATTGACCCGAGATCGTTTCCCCACGTTTGGGCATTTGGGCAGCCAAAGGCTGTCCAGTTGGGCTCTGGAGACTTCCGCAGTGGGCAAGCACTGATGCCACTGAAGAAATTCTCCTGGATGATCAAGGACACACCAGCCCCATTTGACAAAAACAAGAGAGCAGAAATTGTCCTCCTCTAGAAACTGTGCCCGTGGGGAGAGCACATCTAAGCCTTGTGTTGAAACGGAAAAAGAAGTTTACCTGAAGAGGTTGGGAGCCCACACAATCGCTAAGTTCTTAGCGGGCATCATTGTGGCGGAGCAGCTCCCAGCGAGACAAGCCAAGTGTCTCATCAGATACTCCAGCGTCCTGGAAAGCAAGAGCCAAACCTTCAGCACCAGTGATCACGCCGTGCTGCAATTCACAAAACAAACCTCAAGAAATGCCACTGCTTGTTCTTGCTACTGTCACGGAATAGGAAGCAGATCAAGCTTTCCCAGGTGCCACACTGCAGCACCAAGCCCCAGCACAGCACAGACGCAGCCATCAGCTGCACCAGCTGTGCCCCTGTGCCAATGAACTGACCCAATCCATCAACCCCAAGGAGCCAGCAACCACTTCAACACACACACAGGCATCACGTTGCCAGCGTGAGACAAAGCCTGCCATCGCATCATCGCCCTCTGAAATGCAGAAGGGCTGAGCTCACCAGACTGAGGGCAGCAGTTTTCTGACCTGTAGTGAGGCGCGGGCAGCTGCTGGATGACCTCCTGCATGCTGAGCAACCGCTCCTCATCGGTACCGGCACAAACAGCATCCTGGAAGAAAGCAGAGAGGGATTTAGACACAGAACAGTAGAGATACCTGCCGCAGGGTCGGCAACTATGAAGACAGAACGCTGTTGCTCAGCACCGAGGCAGATTTTATGCCTTCCAACAGGCAGAAAAGCTGGGGAACACAGCGGCACGCAGCTGGTGCCATCAAGGCCAAGCAGTCCAAGCACTGGGCCGCTTTACAGCCTGACTAATTGTGCACCTCAGCTCCTCGCAGTGGGCATTCATCTCCCAGGATCTTGTGCTATTAATCCCATTCCAGTTCCAGAAATAGTTGGGGAATAGCAAAAGAACGGGAATTCTCGCAAGCTTTGTGAATACGGAAATGACCATATCCAGAAATGAGCACCAAAAGTGGCATCAGTATGCTGCAGGATGTGGCAGAGACATGCGAGTCTACCTCATGGGGCTTACAGAAAATCAGAAAAAAAGACCATGAGGTGCACATGTGTGTGTGTATGTGACAGGCCATGCCAAGAGGCCCAGGGAAGAGGGACGTGAAGGCCATTGCCTTGTGCTTACCGAGAACTTGCCATGCAGCTGCTCGCTCAGCAGAGGGCTCGGCAGCTCCCTGAAGTACATCTTGCACAGGGAGCTCACGCTGTGAATGTCCCGGACGGTGAGCTCCGGAATCTGCTCCGACTCAAAGTCATGGCTGGAGAGAAGGACACAAAAACAGAGGGCTTGGAGAAAGAGGAAAACAACTCCAAAGCAAGACAACATACAGTCCAGAAGCACTCTTACCGCAGCTTCTGGATCTTGGACGCCACGCCGGACAGGCGGTAGATCCCCTGCACCACGCCGTGCTGCTCGATGAACTCAGCGCAGCTCTGCAGGACCTGGGGGACTACAGAACAAGGGCCAGCGCTTAGCTGAGCTCCTGATTCAAGTCCTGCTTCAGCCGCTGCCCCTGTCACATCCCATCCACTAAGCCCAGCCTGGCTACTGCTTGCCTCCTCCTCACAGGAGAAAGAAGGCTGTCGCAGACGTCGCAGGCAGGCAGGAGCCGGGGACAAAAGTGCACACGGACGTGTTCTTGGCTTTCAAGAAATGCCAGGACCTGCCAAGCAGCCTGCAGAAAGTAATTCTGGGGAAGCCAGAGACACTGCAAGTCCCATCACAGCTCCCACCGGAATGGAGGCGTGAAACCTCATGTCCAGAAGCGCTAGGAAACTGACGCACTACACTCTCTTGGGCCAAAAAGCTTCCTTTGTTCTCAGGCTAGCGTGGGATTGGCTTGCTACTTCGCTTTAAGCAAATACAAGTGTGCCGGTCTCCTATGAGCATTAGCCTCAGCTTCCCTTGCAGCCATCAACTCCCACCTCACGCTTCTCCACCGGTATCAACCTGCCCCTTGCTAGACATGATCTCCCTTTCTTTCATCTTGTCATGCCCAACAGAGGGAGGAAGCTCTCAGGAACGGGCTGTTCCTTACCATCACGGCCAGAGTGGAGAAGATGCTCTCCCAGGTCACAGCCAAACACCCCTTCCTTCTCCTTCTCCTTCTCCAGCTCCATCTCCCGCTGCTTCGGTTCCTTTGGGCGGGCCTTCACGAAGGAACGAAGGAAGCTGAGGAGCTTGCCACGCTTCTTTGGCACTGCACAACAAAAGGAAGAAACCAGTTCATTTCAGGTTGGGCTCAGTGCGACCAGGCTGAGCGGAAACACATGCTACAGAGCGCGTCAAAGCGGCAAGAACATTGCCAACACTGCATTCTACAAGGATTCAAGCATTTGTCCAAGCCCTCATTCTCACTGCCTACAAAACAGCAGCCCTACGCCCCGTGGGATGCAGGAAGGATCATCAACACAGAGGAGAACGTGGGATGGATCAAGGAGGTATTCAACACAGAACACACCCAGAAAAAGACTCCATGTGACTTCCCCGCACCATCACATGTAACATCCGTACCTGGCTGTGGTGCTGAATTGATGAGGGCCTCAGGAAGTTTTCCGTTAATGAGCTCCACGCACTCACCGGGGAAAAACCCAACCTGGAACAAGAACAAAAAGAGGGATGGAATACTGAATGCAGCATTTCTCAGGCCTCAACTGTTAAACCAAGACAGATTGGCCTGCAAAAAAGTAACCCTCATTCAACATTTGCAGCCAGAAGACCTACAAAAGCAATTGACGGAGCATAAGATGGCTGTTCTCCATGCTTGTACAAAGGACAGAGATGGTCAACTCCTGACTGCCTATTGAGCACGAGAGGCTCTTGCTTCTAAGTCACATGAGGAGACAGTTTCCTACCCAAGCCCAGAGCCAAAGGGAAAGGCCTCTGACAGCGACACAGGGAAACTGTTGACGTCCAGAAGCCACCCTGTGCAGGCCGAGCAGCTCGAAGCTGACATTCCTGACTTGACTGCAATTGCGCCCACGAGTCTGAAGCTCGTGCCTACCTGAAAGCCATGCTTGCCTCTCCACCAGGGGCTCTGCTCCTTTGCTGGCATAGCAAGAACGCACACCAGGTCTCCCACCTGCAAGACATTGCAACATCAATCCCAGCTTCAGCACAGCTGGGAGGAAAGCACAGCTGAGATGACGCCATTCTTCTGCACTGCCAAATAGCGCACAGCTTGAGAGCAATTGCACCGGGGCAGCTCTTCAGGCATTTCCTGTGGGAAAGCTGGGCTTGGAGGTACAAGAGCCACTGCCTTACGCACCAGACAGAATACAGTGCAAGCATGCCAAATCAAAACGTCTTTTAGACATGGCTGAACTCCTCCCTGCATCCAACCCAGTGCAAGTCCTGTCTGGACCTGCATCTTCTGGGCTTCGCCTCACAAGGCATTCTGAAGGTGTCTGAGAATATTCCTGATGCATTCACACGGTATACTCTTCTGTCCGTGACAACAAGGAACGCCTTCTTTAACTGCTTACCTCCAAGGAGAGCTCATCCGCTGCCTGGGCAACGTATCTCTTAATAACATGGCCAGCAGCAATAGCTGGAATATTAAGAGATGGCTCCTCCTGGACCAGCAAGGGCTTCCCCTGGTTCTCAGGCTGAAACAGAGAGCACAGGCCATGGTGAGGAGCTGAGGACAAACAAGGAGGATTTCAGGGTGCCATCTCGATGCCACTAGCAAGGAAATGAAGCTTTTAAGGCAGCTCTTCAGGGACACCGAGAGAGCCGGAAGGATGCTCTCTCTCTTGAAAAGCAGGAGAGCACACCGGTGGCTCATTCTGCTGGCTAAAGGCAGGGAA
This sequence comes from Gallus gallus, assembly GCF_016699485.2. Classification (NCBI taxonomy): domain Eukaryota; kingdom Metazoa; phylum Chordata; class Aves; order Galliformes; family Phasianidae; genus Gallus; species Gallus gallus. The sequence goes on along the minus strand of NC_052572.1, from coordinate 79,284,235 downwards.
CAGAGACCAAGCACAGCTTCACACTGTACCTCCGTCAACGCCCGGTCAGGCCCACGGCTGATCTCGCTGCTCGCGATGCCCATCACAGCAGGCGCGACAAGCTGCAACAGAAAAGAATCACATTTCCTGTGCTCACACAGCACTGGATTGAGAGTCTTCTTCAGAACTACTCTCAGTTGCCCACTGGCGGAGGCAGCTGTCCTAGAAACAACCACTCTGTGCAGTCTACTCAAACGGGACAGCCGTTGCAATACGCAGCACTGGACCAAGTCGCTGTCCCTCTGCTAGCAGATGGGGACTCTGGCACAAAGCAGCAGATGCATTTGCCCGCAGCACGCTGAGAGCACAGTAGCAGGCCAGGGAGAGGTGTCACTGCTGGGGCTGGAGCTGCTCCCCAGCCCCCGGCTCCCAGCAGCAGCCTCACCACCAGCGCCGGCCACAGCCTTGCCCACGCATTTCCTCTGCCTGCATGCCCGCTGTGCTCCCTACAGCTGTCGGCCACACTCACACAGCCAAAGCATGCACGCTTGTGCCCCTGGCTCATGTTGTGCAGCTCTGCACAAACTGCGGCTAGGGCTCTTGGCCTAAGGGATTGCCTTCCTTCACACTAGCTGCTCCCAGCACTACAGGCAGCATCCTGCTGAGGGTTGAGCTGGAGAGGAAGTGGAAAAATCCCACACGTGACCAGAGCTGCATTTCAGCTGGACGAGGCTGTGTTACTACACACGGTGCGACTAAACGCGGGCTGCTGAACCATGTGGGGGGACAAAACATGGCACGTACCTGGCAAGAGATCAGAACAAGGGAGAAGAAGATCCTCGAACCCGCAGCCGTTCCTTGTAACTTTGCTCTGATCTTCCGCGAGCAAAAGCTGCACCAAGGGAGCAGGCGGAGGGTGGGGAGGGGAGGGAGAAAGAGCAGGTCAGTGAGCTTGCACAATTGAGCAAACGGAACAACCAGGGAAGAACCCTGGCAGAAATGCCACCTCGATGGATGGCTTTGGACTGGATGGCCTGGGGGAAAATGGCCTATGACTGTCCAGACAAAGCAATATGATCCTAGGAGCTCTGCCATCCAGCACTTCTCAAGCCCTCGCTGCCAACCCGTCTATCCCACACCGTCTCAGCTTACCTACAAGACGCTGCACAAGACGGGATGAAGACGAACGGACTCAGTAGATGCACAAGTGCAACAAGCCACGTACTCACGCCGAGCTCAAGCGCTCCAATGAAGGGAAGCAGCACGCGCTGCTCCTCCCCTCATTCTAGCCGCTTATGACATCACTAAGGGCCACCCGGCTGCTCCACCATGGACGGACAAGGTGGGGAGGCAAGACCACGTCACAAGACCACAGGATTCCAACAGGGCACCCCAGCGTTCGAGAAATCAGTGCGTGGTTGGAATCTCAGCCAAATCCTGGAGAAGCTGGCATGGACTTGTCGGGACCAAAGTGCAGGACACGGCGCTTGGTCCTCTTGAGCCTCTTGCTGGGCCTATGGCAAATCCACACTAGGGTCCTTCTTTGCACCCAAGGGCGGCTTAGAGCAGCCATCTCTTGCACCTGGATGGAAATAAAGGAACAGAAACACAGCACTACTACCAGACTGCTTTGCCAATTTCTTTCCCGAGCGCATTTTTGCCCTTTGGCTTCCATGACGACCTCATTTCCTCCTCCTTTTCTTTGGGGGGAAGCTGCCCCCCGTGCCTGAGCTTCACAAGTCAGCATGAAACATGACACTAAGACAAACGCTTGCCCTGGGTGCAGGGTGGCTGTGCTTTGCCAGGTATACTAGCGGGCTAGGAAGCGCCACGTGGCAGCCCCAGGCCAAGTCTGCATTCAGTCACTGTGGCCACAGCTGCTGCCTCACTGCCAGAACGTATCCGAGGATACAGATGGACGCAGACACTCCTGCTCCTTCTGCAAAGCCCTCCTCTGCACAGCCCGTTAGCTGCTTCTCACTGCTGTGCCAACCGGGCTCCCCTTTGCAGCAGCCCTGGGATAAACACGCCTGTACTCTTCCGTGCAGCAGCGAGCTCCAGGGATGAAGCAGCACAGAGGAAACCAACAGAATCTACTGCTGCTGAATCCACCAGCACCTTCTGCCCACCAAGAGTAATACCTCGGGACAGAACACAAGGGGGGAAAGCGCTTCCGCTCGCACACGGACAAAGGGAATCAAAACTGCTTCGTCAAGAAGAGCTCGTTGGGTAAACCCAGCCTCAGAGACACAAATGCATCTGGTTCCAGTAAATATTTCGACACCTTGTTGATGAAACGCTGTTCTGTTGCTTGGAGAGCACGAAGCATGCTGTGTTGACACGCACAGCAGCGCGATGCCCAAGCTGAGCACGCAAACCTCCCCAGCACCCGTGGCCAATGCTGCCAGGGAAATGCAGAACCTGCAGCCCCACATGTCTCACTGCACGGACACTGGGGGACTGCTTTAGTCTCAGGTGGGAAGGATTTTTCTTCAGTCTCTCTTATGATGCTACAACAGTGAGAACACTCTGATGTTTATAATTTCTGAGAAGCAGACCTGTACAGAGCCAAGGCCGTTCTCAGCAAAGCTCTCAAGAAGGAGCTGGGAGGAAACCAAATGAGGACAGCTGATGTCAACGGGTCAAAGGGATATTCCATACCATATGACATCAAGTGGAAGGGGTTTTGGATGGGGTGGTAGTTCATATCAGTCTCTTCTTCTGCTTGGCCATTGCTTGGGAGGTGCTGAGCCACTGCTTCTACATCACTCGTTAGATACACTCAAAGATAGATAGATAGATAGATAGATAGATAGATAGATAGATAGATAGATAGATAGATAGATAGACAGACAGACAGACAGGCAGATAGATAGATACATAGGTAGATATTCATTACTTCTGTCCTTTTCTCTACCTTTGGAAAGAGATTTCTCTCAACACATGAGTTCTACCTTCTTTTTCTTCCCCCACAGTTCTCTCCCCCATCCCACTGGGAAGGGGGGAGTAAGCAGAGGACGCTGTGGTGCTGAGCACCCACCGGCTTAAACCACAGGATGGCCGAGGGGCAATGGCAGCAGATGTGAAGTGCACTGTGGTCACTTGGAAATGAATGTGGTCTTGACGTACACAAGCACACTGTTTCACTTTCCAGAAAACAACCTGTGGTGTCAATGAAACATGGCCCTCACTAGGAACATTTGCAAGGATGCCTTCAATGACCGAGGGCATCGCACGCCATGAACGTCACCCTGCTGACACAATGGCATTGCAAACACAGCAGCAACCCCTGGCACCGATACCTCCGGGTACAACAAGCACAGGGCACTGGGCTGCTTTGGATGCAGTTTCAGCACAGACCTGAGGTCTTCATGGAAAGCGCCTTGCAGAGCACATCATGTCCTGCACCAGGCAGAGCGCTGCGCATCTCTCGTCTTTCCAAACTTTGGGGCTTTGAAGCTGCACGCTACTTCTTGGTACTTTGTCCCCCAGAACTCCAGAGCACTTTCAGCTGCTCCCTGGCAATTCATGGCTTGCACAGTGCCAAACACAACAAAGAGAAAAGGAAAGAAAGAAGCAAAGGCCATGGCTATGCACAGAAGCATCCGGGAAGGGTTCAGCTCCAGAATGAAACCTGCACAAGTCAACTCAACAGATTCCAAGGAATTCATTGACATCTGACACAATTTGCAACGCCAGAAGCACTGCCGTGCCAACAGCACCGTATTCGAAAACTGGCACGTCCAAATCAGCCCCCTTGCCCTGCTCTACCCGCTCCGCCCAACGCAGAAATCAAACACACAAACTCTCTTGCTTTTGCTCACGGCAGCCATCAAGCCCATACTTTAGTGACACAGAGAACTCCATCTGCAGCTACTCCGTGTCTCGCTAACCACAAGCTCGGCTGGGAGCTGTCGCACAGCCTGACACCACAAGCAGAAAAGAAGGGCACATAAGCAGATGCTCTTATCCACACGTGCAAATCTGGGGGCGAGCAGCAAAAGGCTCACTAGGCCACGGGCAAAGCAGGGAGTAGATGATAGGCAGGAAACAGGAAGGAGTTGAAGACCAGCTCTCCTACACCAAAGACAGGGAGAGCTGAGTCAGCACCACGGGGGGACTTACAACACAGCTTGAGAGCTTACAGAGACCTGAGGTTGCCAAAGGAGGCCGCCAGGGTAACTCTCACCAGTCTTTTGCAGGGCTCTCACGGATGCTTGCGATGCTGACTTCAACTGCCCTGTGTCATTGGTAGAAAGTGCAGGTGAGAAATGCTCAATTGGTCTGGGTAATGCTTCTATGCTTCCACGGTTAGGACTGAAACAAATGGAAAAAAAAACCATGCAACCCTATGAAATTTGCCTCTCTACTGCTGCTGTCAGCGTGACATCTAAGATGAGCAGTAAGCGTCCCTGCACCCAACTGAAGATTCATCCAAGTCTGTGTTCCACACAGCTCCATCCCAGTGCCAAAAAGAAACACAGACAGTGATGTTTAGAAGATTCTTTGTGCAGATACAAGTGCAGGGTGCATGTGCATTCTCTACAGCAAGAAATAGCAATTTCTCAAGCAGTACGACGGTACTGCTGGCCTGCTGGGCATTGTTAGCAGCAGTTCCCAGAACATCTTACACCACCAAATGCAGCACGCTCCTTTTTTTCCACAGGCCCCTCGTTCCTCTCATCAGCCTCAGATTCACTCCACTTCAAATACACCCATCAGAACAGCCCTTCCGTTCTGCTGAGGTAGGAACCCACTGCTGGGATGTCCCCCACTCCCGTTCCCCGCTATGTCCAGCACCGGGGGGGAAAGGAAGAGACACTGCCATCACCTACCCAGACTTCTTGCAGGGCCTTCCAGACGCTCTCACATCACAGGGACAAGCGGCACAGCTCTCGTGGCACAAAGCTCAGGGAAGGCTGCAAAAATCAAGGTTGCCGCCAAGGTGCTGCTTTCAAACAACGTGACTTAGCAAAGCACTCACCCAAGAGATGCCTTTCCTACAATCTTAGCATCAGTAACGTTGGAAAAGCCCTCCATGATCAACGAGTCCAACCACCCACCTACCACCACCATTTCCTCCCCACTAAGCCACGTCCTTCACTACAACATCTAATGTGCCTTGAATACCTGCAGGGACAGTAACTCTATCACCTCCCTGGGCAGCCCGCTCCAGCGGCTGACCTCTCACTGGGAGAAGGTCTTCACAACTAACCTCACAGCTTCCTTGCTCTTCTCTGGACACACTTCAGGCTTTCAGGGTCCCCCTTCTAGTGAGGGGCCCAGAACTGAACGCACTGGAAAGCTGTGCCAGAAATGAGGAAAGATTCATTATTTCCCTGAGACCAGTTAGAGCTCTATCCACTTGCGAACTCTGCCTCCCTGTACATTCATAACAATATATGTATTTATACCTACAGAAATCTGTCTAAACTGGGTGTAGAGAGTATCAAATACAAATTGGAGAATCTTCCCAGCATAACATGGATCTTCATGCCTTTTTTGTTGTTGGTTTTGATGTTTCCCCTAAGAGTGTGTTATGGAAACGGATGGGGTTACTCATAGAATTAAGCACAGTTTGCTTTCATCACGGTGAAGGCACAGGGCGCATATATATATCATACATCATATAACACAGTTTTGCAACACAGCATCAAGCATCTCAGAAGTGAAATGCTTCCCTGTCTCCATATTAAGCGTTTAACAACAGCTGTGCAGAATTTCCAAAATGACGAGCCTTTTAGTTTGTTCCACACTTGGCATCATTTAATCACCCAGTTTACAAAACAGATATAAATCCTGGGGGGCTTTGCTTCATAACGGGACAGGTTTGGAGTGGGTGTGTTGCTAATTCAGAATGGCGTAAAGTTTCCCAACTTGTGAAAATGTACAAAACACATATTTGGAGACTACGGAAGGAGTCGCAACAAACCTGAAGCCTTTCTCCTCACGACTGCACCAAATAATTGATGTAGAATCCTCTCTCATCTGATATTCTCTTTTCAGTAAGGATATGTTCCATTAGAGGATATGGTACGGCCTGGTGCTTTATTTCCGACCAGCACATCCAATTGGACTTAGTTGGTACCTTGTGTATGGGGAGCTATTGAATTTATCACCATAGTAGAACTACAGACATTTGGAGTCATCTTCACACTTCATATTTGTACTCCGCCACAAGTAACAGAAGGATTTCAAGGATCAGAGTCCCTCAGTCATGAATTGGACTCCTGCTTTTCTTGCACTTCTTCCTTCTTGCCTGTTTGGATGTTGATCTGAGATCTCTTGCTACATGGGCATAACATCACCCAGCTGAGACTATGAAGTACTCCGAGACCTTCAGTACTTAATGCTGTTTTCTTAAACCTCTAACATGAAACTAGTCTCCCACCTGTCCTAACTCACTAGTCTTCTCTAGGAGCTTCCCTGGGAAGGTTTATAATAATTTATGCGTTAATCCCCGCGGGTTACCTAGATCATGAACAGAGCTCAGAAGGGGTTAGGAGTAGAGCGACACACAGCTCCGCTTCGCGCTGAGGGCAGTTTTGGCCCTCCGAGCTTGCCGTAGCCACCCTGCGCTCTGGCGCCGGCGGACCGGAAGTACTCGTAGTCACTATGGCAGCCGCCTGCGGGGGGTTTGAGCTGCGAGGCTGTGGGGAACGGTGCCTTTTGAGAACGGTGTTTTTCTGAGCGTTTTATCTTCACCGGGTGGTTTTCTTCCTCGATGTGTCGAATGAACAGCGATGGAGAGCACACAAGATTCCATCCGCACCCAAAGCCCGTCATTATTGACAAGCAGAAGCAGAGAGAGGAGAGGAGGTAGAAGGGGTAGGCCGCGGTGGGGGCCGCCCTCAGATTCCTCAGGGCTCTGAGGCATTGGTACTCGAAAAGTGCGTGTCGGAAGGTGACAGAGACACGGGCCCTGCCTCTGCCTTTGCCTCACGTCTCGAGGTCAGCTGGGAGCTGAGTGCAGGTATTTCTGTTTGTGAAATGGAATTCCTCTTGTGCTAAGCATTTTTCACGTCTCCGAAACCCACCTGCACTGCTTTAAGTGGCACAGTGTTTACAGTGGCGGTGCTGCCTCTGAGAGGAGAGTGACGATGTGATACGTTGCACACTGGGGGTATTGGTCAACAGTTGGCTGCACGTACCCAGCAGTGTGCCCAGGTGGCCAAGAATGCCAGCAGCATCCTGGCCTGTGTCAGAAATAGTGCAGTCAGAAGGACTGGTGAAGCGATCTGCCGGCTGTTCTCAGCACTGGTGGAACTGCACGTCCAGTACTGTGCTCAGTTTTGGGCCCCTCACTGCAAGAAAGGCACTGGGGCTCTGGATCACGTCCAGAGAAGGGCAACAGAGTGGTGAAGGATCTGGGGCACGATATTATGGGAGTGTCTCAAGGAGCAGGGATTGTTCAGTCTGGAGGAGATTCAAAGGAAACCTCATTTCTCTGCACCACTACCTGAAAGGAGGTTGTGGCTGCGTGGGAGTCAGCTTCTCCTCCCAAGGAGCAGCAGGAGGACAAGAGGTGATGGCCTTCAGTTGTGCCAGGGGAGGTTCAGGTTGGATACTAGGAAAAGTGTCCTCTCACAATGCCCAGGCAGGTGGTGGAACTGTTGTCCCTGGAGGTGTTCAAGCCATTCCCTGGCTCTGAGGCCAAGTCTCCATGCTGTCTGAAACACAGTGACCCCATGCAAATAATCTGTTGGTAGTGGCCCTCTGGCCAGTACTGTGTCAGGAAGTGTGCCTTCAACTTAGCTGCCAGACAGTTGAACTCCAGAGCATAAGGAGATTTCTATGGTACAGTATAATTCATCAGAGCAGAAAAGAGTTTTAAGAGTCCCCTTAAGCTTTGCCAACACAAGATAACCACTTGAATGTGGTGTCTCATGTAGGCTCTCTTCAGCTGCTTGTAAAAAACAGTAGGAAAAAAATTATTCTCTTTTACTATCAAGTGATGAAAAAAGTGTTTTTTTTTCATCTGTGTCTCATTTAGACCATGAAGAAATTCCTGTAAACAAGGCAGGAGTTTAATTTTTTAGTGGGAACGTACGTGATAATTTAGTTAACTTTCTGACTGATACCGGGGTTATATCAGGATGGTGAGCAGTCACCTGGGGTTTCTGCAGGGCTCCATTTCAGAGCCAGATGGAGGACTGCATCAGGGGAGGGTCAGGATGGAAAAGCTTCTGCACCAGAGGTTGACCGTGCACAGAACAGGTTGCCCAGGCCCAAATATGCCAGAGTTCAAGGAGCCTTTGGACACCACTCTCAGACATAGTGTGGCTGGTTTTATGTGGAGGCAGGGGTTGGTTTTATGTGGAGGCAGGGGTTGAACTCCTGTGATCCTCGTGAGTCTCTTCCAAGTGGCCATTCTACAATGGCCTGGAAAGCTGTGAAACAGCTTTTGGTTGTGGTAGTTATCAAGGTGATACAAGCATATAAAATCTGGTACCTTAATGCTACTCCTGTAGTGAAAGAACATTTATAACCAAAGTACCTGCCTTCCTCAGTAGGTAACTTAGGAGACGTGCAAGGAGTAACAGCCTGCAGATGCCTCTGTATTACACTGTGCAGACAGAACAGCCAGCGCTATGGAAACTTAATGCTACTGATGTGGGGGGTGGAAGGAGCAGTTAGCAAGATCTGCATCTCAGAAGGTCTGGCAGACTGGTAAAAGAATGCTATCCAACTTAGCTTACAGGGAAAATGAGGAAAGGCTGCTGTCCTATTCTTCTTTCCTTAGTAAGTAACAGAGTTAGAAGCGTAGAAGAGAGTTAACAGCATATCAACTTAAGGACGGTGTAATAAATCAGTGTTATTTAGGTATATGAGCAAACATAACAGCCACACAGCCCCAAAATCCCTTTTCTCCCACTGGTGTCCAGTAGTCCCTTAGTTTGCTGACAGATCGGGCTGCTTTCTTCTCTTAAAGCAGCACTTGTCTCATTGCTTTGCTTCACAGTCAGAATTCTGACCATCTGACCTTTTTAATACCTTTCTTTTTTCTTTTTTCTTTTTTTTTTTTTAATTTTCCTTCTAGCTGCAGGTCAGAATGAAACCTCAACCATGGTCAAAACGGTGGGAGAGGCCGAAATACAACATTAAAGGAATAAAAATTGAGCTACCCGAGAAAAAAATGAAGGAAGCACAGAAGTGGAAGCAGCCCTGGCTGGAATTCGATATGCTGAGAGAGTATGATACTTCAAAATAGAGGAATAAATACGGAGGGAAGCGAGTGAAGAGCTGAACACGTAACAGCTTTGAGTTCAGTGTAAGAATTGTCAATTTTCAAGTTTCGTATGCAAATAAAAGACAGTGATATTTCAGCAGTTCTTGTCTGAATGTTAAACTGTCCGTTCCTGAAAACAATGTTATAGTGTGTTCAGCCCTGCTTCTGCCTTCCCTTCTAAATCACAGCTAATAGAAGGGGTTTGCAGTTATTGTGTTGTCACTTCCAAATAACTGTTTCTTCTGCCTTTGCCAAGTAGACAGGGGCCAATTGTGAAAATGCTTCACTCAGAAGGTTCAGAAGGGGGCTATGGCAGGGAAGCAAATGTACAGAAGCCCAGCTGGACAATCTGAGTGTAAGTGCTGCTTAGCTGTCCTGTAAAGGCACTTTTGAAATGACATCTGATAAAGCACCAATAGTAACCTGACAACAAAGCAGTAATACCAACGTTTTGAAACCAGCTTGCAAGAATGAAGCCAGATTAGCTGTTACTCCAGTCAGATTGTGTGAATGGGTGCAAGGTTCACCACACAGTGGCACAGTAGGTTCTCAAAGATACTCAACTGGGATGGGGCTTCTGAGCTCCAGTAAAAATCGCCTTCCCCTGCTTACCAGTCATGACAAGTGACGTCTGCAGCCACTGGAAGAAGCCTCTACAGAGGTAAAGCGTGATAGAACCTATTCCAATTTCATAGCAGCACTAGACTAATTTCTTTGGGAGCAACTTTCATCATGAATAAGGAAGCAGAGGAGACAAAAGCAAGCACGGAGATCACATGCTTCAGCCGATTACCTTATCAGTTGTATTTTCTTTGCACTCAGGAAAGTAGAAGTGCACAATTACTTACAACAGAACTCCTAAATCCTGCAGATAATGAAGCGCCAGCAGTGCCACAGTTTTTTTCCATACTTCACATAACATTCCTGTCGTGTTCAAGACTTGAAAGCGTTAAAAGTCTCATTAACACAAAAACATCTTTACTTTTCAAAATAATGGTTTTGCTTTTATTTTAAAAGTCATTGTTGTCTATAACACTGATGAATGCAATTTACAATTAAAATAGTTTACAAAAATACATATTCTGTAATAAAAAACAACAGAAAAACCATAGGGAATAAAAGCCCCCAAGAGTTAAATGGAAGACCCATATATAACATTTTAGAGAAGCAGGCAATAGCAAACTTAGCAGAATTTGTGACACACTGCTGTTTCTACAGTAAAACATCCTTTTTATTCTGCAGCAGTAATATTTACTGCACATATACGAAGTTACACAACATTAGAAATCCAACATGGGTACGGTGAAATGAGGTTTAATGGGTCTTACAGGGAAGCAAAAGGTAAATGTCCTTAGAGAGCCAATTACTAGAAAGGTAACTGGAGTTGTTGTTCTGCTTCGTCTGATAAATGAGGGCGGGTGACAACTCCAAGGTGTGTGCACAAAGTCCAGTCTGTATCTCAAGTACAAAGCTCCACTACAAATCATACTCTGGAGAAGAGTAAGCGTAGTTAAGACGTTCTCCTGTGCAACTTCTTACCTTCCTGAACTGCCATTTACCATCAGTAGATCTTCACAGATCAAACTTCTCACTGCACGCAGAATTCCTGCTTCTGTGTCGGGATCAAAAAGCTATGAAGAACTCACTGTGAGTTTGGTAGAGTTATCTCATTAAGTGGACAATAAGTTAGAGTTCAGTGACTCCCGGGTCAGAGTGATTTGATGTGGTACTGAAAACAGCTTGTGAAGTTGTCTGCTCACCAGCAGTGGTAACGTTACAGGCACTTACTGCAGTCATCCTTCCCAAAAGAACAAAGCAGTGAGGCTTCGTCATATATTTCAGAACACCTGCACTTCACACTGACCATTGTGATTCTGTCTAGGAGTAGATGGCATCAGAAGACAGTCTGGAAAAAAAAAAAAAAACTATAATATTTCACAGTAAAACAACTGCAGGCAGTCCACTCATTAAACATGACCACTTTTTTAGAGTGAGCATCAGGCTTGTTTGAGTAAAAGAACTGCTGCTTCAAAGAAATTTTTATTTCCCTATCACAGATTTAAGATGTTCCCGTTTGCACTCTTCAGGCAAGCTCTTCAGCAATACACAGAGCCTTGACTTTCACCAACAGGAGAACAACTTCTTCAGTTTCATCACTATTACAAAAACAAGTTGATATAGCAACACATTCACACCTGACTTCAAAATCAATAAAGCTAAAACGTGCCTTGAGCTACACTGACCACTAACTGCACCCAACGTCTAGAGCCTCAAACTAGCCTGAACTAGTACTGCAAAAGCGATCCATTTTACATTATGGACTTGCATCTTTAGTTGTACATAGATGTTGGAAGTACATCACTGAAAGTGTTAAATGCTATGAGGACTTGAGGAATTTAAGAATCATAGAATCATTAAGGTTGGAAAAAAACACAAAGATCATCTAGTCCAACTGTCAAGCCCATCACCACCATGCCCACTGAACCACGTCCCTAAAAGAAATACTAACATAAAGAATTATGAGGAAGTGCTGCATCCCAAAGAACATGTTGTTTGTTACCTGTGGTTATTCCTGTGAAGCATACGTGCTCACTGAACCAAATGCTGGCAGAAGTTCACTGACTCGGGGAGAGTTGACCCACTTCCATGATTTTGGAACCACCTTTCTGGTAAGCATGCAACCACCTGTTCACCCAGAGAGTATTCTGAAAGAAAAAATAGAAAGAAAAAAAAAAAGGCTTTCAATAAAACTAAGTCACACCACTTCTGACAGACTTCTCCTTTTGGCTAGTTCAGTTATTATTGGCAGTGTTTACTCTTCAAAAAACAAAACCATCATTTTAAGCAGTTATTCCTAAAGCCTAGGAACCAATGCTTGCTTTGAAATTCTTTTATACACCAAGGTCATTAAAAAACAAAGAAACAAACAAAAAAACAACTTCAAATGTTAAATAATTACACTTCAGACTACATCTGTCCCCATGGAAATAAGACCTTTCACCTCTTTACACTTCTCTATGTTTTCCTGGCCCATGGTGGTGTGTTGAAGAGGTTCAGAAGAAGGTAACGATTCAGCAGCTTGCTCAGTCCCACACCACAGGACTGTGTCTTCCTGTACAGTCCCATCCCAAAGGAGAACCTTGGAGAGCAGCTGCAGTAATGGAGAAACAGAACATGCATATCTGATGGCTGAGGGTGCATTAGAACCTCCTTTTTAAACTTAAAAGATACCATGTCCATCCAATCTCAGTACTCACAAAACAGGATTTATTCTCTCCAAGCTTACTGCCAATTAGTCACTAAAAAACTACAGATCATAAATAGTATTTTGAAGTAGATTAATTTTACATGTGCCTATGAGCTGTACCCTCATACATACACACATCACCTCCCAAGGTAAATAAAGAGCATGTACACCCTTCCAATTCATTAACAATTTGCTAACATACGCTACATAGGATTAAACGCCACCAGCCTCACAACACAGGTAAGGTTGATAGCCATTGATCCATAGCAGCAAAAAGATTCTTTTGTACTTGATCTCAGTATTATTCAGTTAGCAAGAGTTGTCTTCAGTTACCTGTTATCACTGTAGAAATGACTATTTAAAAAGACTTAAGCCCAGCGTAAGAACATCGGCTGGTCTCCCCCTCAACACAGAATGGTTAATGTCAAGGTAACTGTTAACCTCAAGGTAGTTCACCCACACAGACACAGTACGTGATCTTAGCAGTCACCAGTCAGAAAGCAGTCGCAAAGCTCACGACTACTGCATACTTCTCTGGAGTGCTTTGGCAGGACACTTCCTTTTGACTCATGAGCTGCTAGGAAAGTTAGACTGTATGATGGCACAAACATCAAAACCTCATCAACTGTACTTCCTCATTAAAATAGTTCCTGTCCTCTTCTCGCCCAGCCCTTTGTGAGTACTCTCCCATACAATTTCTGGGCATGGTTTAGAGGACATTCCCGATAGGCAGCCTGCAGATGATCACCTGCTTTGAAAGACAGCACCAATAGGGGCTGCACAACGGCAGTCTCAAACACAGATAAGTCACACTAATAAGCTGCTGAACAGATCCAAAGAGTTTAATGCATGACCCGCAGTACTACTTACTCTGGGGATAAACGAATTCATGACTTCACTCCAGAAAAAGAGTGGACAAACTATCAGAAGATACCCAACACAAAGCACATTTTCAACATGTTCTGCACATCACCACTTCTAAAGAGAACCCTGACAGTGAGGATGGAAAACAAACTGAAAGGAGAAAACTTCAATCTGCAGTGAAAGACCACCGGTCTCGCTTTTAGAAACATGTATTTGACAGGACATTTAAGTCAGGCAATACACAAGTCTCAGAAGGTGATACCAGAATCTTATGTCTGTTTCGTGTCTGCCAGGTATCAGCACTAAGCTCCCTCTTGTCTTCTCTGCATCTGTCCATGACAAACCCTTACACAACAGCTTGCCCCAGGAGTGAATATGGCAAGTCCTCAACATTCCCAAATTCCCTGATTTTTCTACAGGAATGTGCAACATGGCAGCAGGAAGCCTATGCAGAGCTGTCACCATGGCCTTGTTAGCACACACAGCAGGGGAACTGGGATGTTAATGTGTTTTCCTGCATCTAAACCTCATCTTTAGTACGAATCCAAATACACTCATAGAGGAAACGGATCTAAGAGGGAATTGAATCACAGGCATTCAGATATTCAGCACTTAATCAGACATAACTCAGCACTTTAGACTGAATAAAGCTATACTAATACGCTTATACGCACATGCAGGGATTCTATTCTACAAGAGCAACATGGGCACTGTATGCACATACTGAGGAAACAGACCTATCCACAGAGTGCCAATGACTGATCTCATGGAAGGTTAGCAGGAACAGATGATGAAATTAAAGTCTCTTGACTACGTATCAGAGGTGGGTGAGCATAAATAGCTCACTGACGAAAACAGCTAACCTTCCTATTAAAATACCATTAAACTCTCAGGAATCAGATTCGACTGAAGATACATTTCCTCAAAGACTACAGTCTACTTTTAACTAAAATGATTTTCACAGACAAGATCGGTGCTTTTTCTTTACCTCAACAGCTGACCAAAACCGTCTGCCTTGGCAATTTTGAACATGGCGATGATTTGTCTTCCACAGTGCTGGTCAGAAAAAGAAGGAAGAGGAAATAAGGATTTTGTTTGACCTGAAAGTAAGACAAGCAGACAATTCATCTCTTAAACACCGATGAATTACAACTATGGAGTTCTTTCAGCAGTGACAACCAGAATAAAGGTCTAAGGAAACAGCTGTTAACTGAAACTCCTTGCAATACCCAATGGAATTAGCAGTTGGAAACACTCGAGTATGTGTTTAATGGATTCTCAGCAAAACAGCACTGCTTGTAACCAGACAAACATGCTGCATCAGGCTTAGCAACACTCTTCTCCCAGCTGTGTCTTAACCCCACATCCTACCAGACTCTTACCAGTTATCCTCTCTCTAAGAGCCGTCCAGTAATAAGCATCCAGCAATATCAACTATTTCAGGAAAGAAAGGAGGAGTCAGGAGTAGAAGGGGGAGCAGACCACCACAAATAACACAAGCCCTCAGATACTCCAAGTGAAGATCACAAAACCAGACTCTGGGCTGTGCCTCATAAACTAAGAACTTTCCATTTATGAAAGCTTTTAGTTACAGGAGCAAAAAAAGCATTAAGTTGACTGCGTAGATTACTCTTGTCGGAATGAGTTCATAAACATCAATGTTTGGTAACTATTCCTATAATGAAACAGTAGAAGGCACATTTGTTCCGTTTGCTCATGGATGTCTACAATATATTTCACCCACGCTTCTGGGGAAAAGGTACAGAAAAATAGAACAAAGGCTAAAAAAAGAGGTTAGGTTGCAGGTAGACTTGGTGGTCTTTAAGGTCTTTCCCAGCCTGAGCAGTTCTATGATTCTATGACTAAAAATAACAATTTTAAAAAGTAAAAACATAAATTCCCAGGACACAGCTTACCTTTTCGGATACAGAGGGATAAAGACATCCTCCTCTACAGACTGCTTCATCCTCAGGATAACCGTGTTAATCAAATCCTGTCAAGAAAAGAAAAAAGGAAAAATATTAACACATCCTCACAAGAAAAGGATCTCACCTTCCACTTACAACAATTTTAGGCAGTTCATGTGGAAAAGCAAAATGCTAACTCAGCTGAATGCAGGTGCCACTGTATATAATAGACACTAAGATCACGACTGCATTAAAGACCTGTGAGCAAGTCTCAGCTTTAACCACCTTTCCTTTTTTTTTTTTTTTTTTTTTTAATAAAATCCTCCTGGATAACGAGATTAATGTATTTTCCAGCTATGAGGTTCTATTAAAAAAAACACAACAAAGCACCACAGCTACTATACAAACAGAATCTTATCTAAAGCTTCTTCCTGAAGTCAAGTGTGGCGACTGCATAAACGTTTGTTATTATTTCTTTTCATACTAAGGGCCTAAACATCAACTTAGTTTCACCTACTTTATGCTGGATAAACTCCCAGATTTACATAAGAATAAAACCAGAACTGGGCTAAGAGTATGTTACAGTGAATATTTACAGTGAATGCATACACTGCATCAAGAACTTCCTTCCCCATTACCACAACAGCCTTTACCTGTTTTGCCTGACTGCAATCCCTTCGGGACAGGACCTGTTTTTCAAACACGTTATCGCAAAGCTGTGTAAGGTTCTCAGTCTGTGAAGTCGATAAAGGATCCCACACATTCTTGGCAAATACTGAAAAATAGGAATTATTTCATTCATGATATCCAAGTGGCTATCTGCTCTACTTTCAAGGAAGCAAACATTCAAAAAGCTAAACCTTTCACTTGCAGTAACCTTAACATGTAATTGTAACTATCAACATAATTTTACATTACCACTTATTTAAGGTTTCATTACCTAGCTTCAGTGAACGTCCTCAAGACAACCTTAATATACCTGTAATTTTTGGCAGGATAGTTTTTTCAATCACTCTAGGCAAAACTTCTTCATCAGGATCATCATCTCTTTTTGATTCAGGACGGCTTTTTGGCATCGCTGAATCCTTCTACAGCTCTGAACCAGGGCATCTCTTTCAGGTCTGTAGAATTCTGCTGAAAGATCATTCCCGTTAGTTGTTCAGCTGTCAGGATTGAGAGAAAAAGCTCCATGCAGAAATATACCTAATGATACCAAAAGATTCTCATTTAATAGTTTTACATGGATTCTAATCACAGAATGGACCAAAGCAGCAAGCTAAAACTGAATGTAAAGCTAGATTTCAGAGGGTAGGGTTGTCAAAATGTCAGCAAACAGCTCCACATTAATAAAGATGCAAGTGATTCATATGCAAGCAACCTGACAAGAGGAAAAGATGCCCTCCTTCTAGTTAACAACACTTACCTCAAGCTCTGGAATGCCTCTATAACCCACGGCAAAGCTCCTGTACAGAAGTCTTCCCTGCAAGCAGCATGCCCCCGTCCTGCACTCTGGCAAAGCCTTTTACAGGAAAAAAAAAAGATACAGAAGACCACAAAAAGACTTCTGCGGTTTTGAACAACTGCACAGATTTAAATACCCATTACATTTCATATTTTGTATGTCTCTTAAAAGCTCAGACACGAAAATCCTCCTTCTGTTATTCAGCAAATGTGCATCGTGCCTCTCCCAGCTCCTCGTGACCTGCTCACTAAGGCAGTTCAAATCTCAATTTCAGATACATTCCAACTTTGGACAAAAAACTGATTAAACTAAAGAAGCCTACGGTCTTATCTATTCTTCCTAAGGCATTGGTCAGAGTTGTTTAAATGCATTAATTCTATGCTGTAGAACATAAACGATATACCGTTCAAAAGGAGTATTTCTTCACTCTCCCTTGAAAATCCTTCTCAATATGGGAGGAATTTTGCTCTCATATCCTGACCAACCTTTGCTCTTCTGGAATTCAGTCACCTCTGTCAGAGCCAGTTCTTCATCACTCGGCATGCCTTCGTGGTGACCAGCTGTTTGTGAACGCTCTCTCAGCTGCCGCCTGCAAGTCCTGCATTCTGTAATGAACTCAGGTGAGTTATTCACCATGTACGTACGTAAAAGAAAGCTCAGTGATATACTAAGAACACCCGGTGAGAGCAATAGCCTAAGGAAACACAGTGAGGAAGCAGAAGTAAGTATGCAACCCTAGAGACACAGACTGTAACAGTAAGGTACTTTGTGAGCTGCCAAAGGACATTAAAAGCATCTCTAGCGACCTTCACTTCACCACATTCATACTAGGAACTCCCCCCACCTGAAACACCAAACATCTAACATGGTACTCCATACTATCCCTGCCAGAGGTAGTCTGTAAGAAACTACTGCGCTCTCAACAGTCCGTCATCTCAGTTCTATGTAGCTTATGCAACAACTTGCATAGAAACTGAGACTGCATCCAAGTCTCACTGGGGCTAAAAAACGTTAGTCCTGGCACCACATACCGTAAGAGCATGCAAAAATCAACAAGAAAATTGTATATATACCTATCATTTGCATACCATACCTCTTGTATGTAATTATTGACATTACTTAACGTTAAAGGTTAACAGTTTGCTTCAAGCAAAGATTTATTACGTCATTTTTCAACCAATAAAACTCTTAAGTCCTTACCTGTGTCTAAATAGTGATGAGTCAAGGCACCACTGCAACTGGAACGGTTTCAGAGCTCCCAGTAACTTAAGGTCAGCAGCAGACCCCGACGTTCAAAATGTAGCACCTGGCCTACGCTGATAACAGAGGGTAGGTTAGATGTTCTGATGCACCCACTGCCACCCCACCAGCAACAATACCACCTGCCTATTTTTGTCATCTGTGCAATAATCACAACAATGCATTCCTATATATAATCACAATATCATTTATTCCAACAGCAGGGAAAAATCTACTTTCAGTTTCGTGAACAGTCTCACTTCAACTTATGTTAAATTAATAGTACCTATTAACATTCAGATTCCAATCAGCACGAAGAAAGCCCTCCATTAACAAATAGATGGTTTCCATGTACCTTGAGCTTTGGAAAGGAAAGGCATTTTTGCACGTGTGTGTATCATCTCGCTTAGTAACTGCAAGGATTTACCTTCACCCCTGTGTAAGTAACAGGAAGCAGATACACACTTACTACAGTTAGATGTAATGATACGTACCTTCGATGCTCACACATTTTCAGAAGCTTCATCTTTTCATCACTCTCCAATGCATCATTACTTGGTTTGCCATTCCCAGCTACCAGAAGACAGGAACAAGACAAAGAGGTGAATGCAGAACACTGACTCTGCTTCTGCTCTTCATTTGGAAACTAACCAAAGTAAATAAAACCTCCTGATGAAAAATTCACAGTCTCCAGTCTAAAGCACAGTCAGTATTATCAGTGAACTGTAGGACAGCTGTGGCTGCTCCCTCGTGCAGGGGGATTGTCAGGTCACAGCCTGAACCGGGAGGTGAGCACCTGTGTGAGCACAGGGAGGGTCCCCAGATCTCTCTCCCCTTCCTGGTGACGCTTCCAGCTGTGCTTCCCAGAGTGCACACACACTCAGAGTCTGCATGCTTTGCACCCACCCCACCTGCACACCAGTTAGAACCAGAAAGGGCTACATCCCCGAGCTCACTCTTCTCAAGCTGCTGCCAGTTATCAGTCAATCCTTCTTTATCCTCCTGTTCTACAGTGCCTGCGTCCCAAACAAAGGCTCCACATCACCTTCGTTTGCTTTACACCTTGTAACAAGTGATGGAATACCAGCTCACCGCTTCCCAGTCCTGGATGGAAACGGACAGTGCCTACCACAGTCTGTGGTATATGCCCACTGACAACAGGGAGGGAGAAAACATTACACATGAAAATAAAATGTAATCCAAGAATTAACTGTGTGTTTCTACTTAAAGAATGAGATTTCAGTAAGAAAGTAACTGGTAACTTCATACTAACTTGTCAGGTGCTGCATATAAGTAGATTCCGTTTCCAGCTCATCTTGCCTTCGCTTCAGTACCGACACGGCTCGCTGCTGGAGAAGTGCACGTAACACAAACAAAGTGTTTATGTCCTTAAAACAAAGCACAAAATCCTTGCTAATAATAGCACCTGCACTGCAGCAAAGAAGAACTGCAAGACTTACCCATACCAACACTTACAGAAGCACTGTGTGTGGACAAGATTCATGCTTTGGAAAACATCAAATGTCACTGACGTAGTGGTAGTTCTGAAAGTACCACCACTGACATTTTACCCATATTCCTCTACACAGCACGCTCCTAAAGAGGATAATATGGCAAGTGTAGCGACGTTACACTGAACAGATTCTACCGAAGTTGATGTGTGTAGGAATACAGCATACATCAGTGCGTCCCACTTAATTTATACCAACTTAACATCACCAAGCTATTACTACCAGACATGTTCTCCCTCCCCTTCTTGTTACTTTCCAAATAGGTCTCCCACTCTTGATAGTCTTTCACATTTGATTGTACTTGAACTCCCCGCATCATTTCATCCATTTCTTTCAGGTGATCAAGGCCAAAAAAAAAAAAAAAAAAGCATACAGTTCCACAGAAATATTTAGTCCACTTCAGTGGAAATTCTTTGAACACAAGCAGGCCAGCAGCAGTCTGTACAAAAGAGTATGCATACACAGAGGTTCACACAAGTGAACGGCAGATGTTTGTGTTTCAGCTGCACGATGTCTGAACTTATCAGTACAGCTGCTTCTGGCTGCGTGAGCACTGAGAGGTGATGGGGATGGCTATCTTGGTAGCTTGCTTTTTTATAGTTTCCAAGTTCACAGCTAGTAAGGAAACACAGGGACCAAACGTGGGTTTAGCTGGTTGAGATTTACACAGGGAAGCATCACTGTGAGTTTCCTAAGAGAACTGCAACACTTTCAATACCTAGTTTATGCACATTAAATAAAAGTTTGTACACAATTGATTTAAGTTTTGCCTCTGCAGCTTTAGAGGTCAACAAAACACACCATGTGAACACATAAAGCATATGACAAAAAGATGTACATTGGAATGATCAGATTGGGTAATTTCTGTACAACACAAAAGGGAAAGCATACATACAAAAAGCTGTGTAGTAATGGTGCAAAATGCATACACCATTCACATCCATCAGTACAAAGCAATCTGTCATTTAGGGTAAAGCAGCCCTCCTCTCAGTCTGAAGACATCAATGGCTTCCCGCAATATATAACGGTTCAATGCCGACAGCTGAAACCTCACAAGTAGTACAGTTTTAAATATGAAAAGCAGAAATAAGCTACAGCCAAACAATGAAGATGAAGATAGAAGTTTCATTCTGACAACTTGGCTTGACTGCAATTATAACTTAAATACCGTATCTCCAACCACATCAACATAGAAATTAAATGACATTCTGCATTCTAAAACAGCAGGAGTCTGTAGGGCAAAATCTAACCCTAACACAGTGACTTGGAGTCGTCGAGTCCATGACCGAGGTCTGCTGCTAAAAACTTCTGCAATCTTCTGGACAGCAAAAACAGAGGGGTTTCCAGACACAAATGGAGTATGAGGACCTAAGAACACCAGTTATACTGGATGTGAAATTCAGCAGCAATCTTCCCAATCCTCGAACCACTGCCATGCAGCAGGCAGCAACTTCTGCACCTTTCCCTTCTGACATGAAGAATTGGTAATTCAGGTTTTCCTAGTCTGATATAGAACAGAAGATTCAAGCCAAAAACAACACAACATCAGAGAAAACATTCCTGCCAATTATTTACCGGGAAAAAGAAAAAAATAATCTCTCTCTTGCCTATGAGCAAAAGGCAGATTTCAACAGTTAGGAAAGCACATATCACTTGAGGGAGTGCAACAACTTTCTTAATTTGCTGTTCTTCCCACTTTGTTTCTGCCTCATCTTCACTTGATCCATCGCTCACAGGCACTACAACTTACATCAGTCATTAGCACACCTCACTATGCCCTTTGCTTATTTCCCTACTCCCTACCCAACCTCCTCCTTCAAAAACAGTACCGCTTCCCACAGCCATTACAAGTGATAGAAACAGATGACAGCAGACGAAAAGCCTGTACACAAGGACCACGTCCAAACCAGAAGATGTAGGAATGGCAACTGGAGTTTGCAGAATCCATCTTTGTTTACCCAACCGTTCCTCAGATTACTGCAGTACCAGAAGAACAAAGATAAATGTCTCAAAGCAAACCTGTATATCACGTGAGACTTCAAAAACAGACTACAACCTGGGGACATCACACACGGAAAATCCTTAAGCGTTCTGCAATGCACAATCTACTACAGACACAGAAGTTGCAGAAGTTGCTCCGTAGCATTTATTACAACAATAGAGTCAGACCATATCTGCATATTACTTACAACCATTATCCAAACAATAAAGCAATTGGCCTACAAGCCTGGCAAACCAGTGCTTTGTAAGTGAAACTGCAAACAGCAAGATGAGTTAAGGAGCAACCGAAAAGCCACATACGCTTGGCATGCAGTAAGTCTGCCTACTTCCAAAGGGCTGGCTGGCTCTGGTTGGCTGTTTTTTGTTTGTTTTTACCCCTTTCCCATAACAGTCGTAATGTCAGTGTGTGGAGAGCAGGAACAGCCCACATAAGCCTCAAGGACCACCAAGCATTATGGTCTTCTGTCAAGATCAAGGGCAAAACTTTGTACTGCACTCTTCACTGGGCAAGTCTCACATTCTTCCAGACATCCATCAGTAAAAGACACAGCCTCTCTGGGAGAAAAGGCACCAACTCACCCACGCGTTCAGCCATCCTACGCCTAAGAGTTCTCTTTTTAGGAACAAAATAGAGATGATTCCTATCAGGCTCATCCTCATCCTCTGAATCACCGCCTTCTCTTCTCCGAGAAAGCTGACGATCATTTGAAGCATCCAAGGGAAGATAATCAGCTCGGGTCCTGGCGAGGTGACGTCTCCTCCGAGCAGCTGCAATACAGCCTGCACTGGGGATACAGCCTGCACGCAAGGGAAACAACATCTGAGCCAAAGACTGAAAGCAGCACTCTATCACTACGAGTGTCAATAACCACCACAATTCAGGAACACTGCACGATTCTGAACTGAAAACACAATGTTTTTCTTATAAGCTTACCACACCGAATATCAACAAATGGAAAGAGATCATTATAGAATAGCTCTTAACCTGAAAACAGACCTTTTCCTTTCAAAGGAATCAACATCCTGCCGTTTTTCCAGCTCTTTCACAGATCAAGACTGCTTTACCAATTGAGTTTACAAAGAAATTCAAACTTTACTAACAAAACAGGAGATAAAGCTAATGTTTACCTCAAAGTGAACCATTATGAATCATTAAACAATTTTGTTTGCTGCTTCTGCATTCCTTCCACTATCAGTGGTTATAATTTCTAATCTACCTCCTGAAACTAATACAGAATTATGACAAACACCTGCCATCAAAAATACCAAGCAACCGTCACTATTCTTTCAAGACAGCCCTGGCTCAGCACAAACAACATGCTTAAAAACGCCCAGGAACCTGGCCTGGTGATAACTCCTTCCTCCTCTGGGATGCGTTGGATTCATTCTCAGAGTCTGTGCTGTTGTAGCCCTCACTCAGTGAAGAATAACTCCCTTCCTTTGTTTCTTGAGCACCCTCCGTGTTGCAGTCCCAGGCTCCAGCTGAGGTCTTTCTGCTGTAAGAGAAAAAAAGGAAGACTCATTATTTCATTATTAAGACTCAGTTTCAGCAGCTGGAAACTGATGCACAGTGCACCTGGTTACCAGCAACCATTCAGACTACAAGGAAGCAATGGCTAGTCACAAATCCACCTCCACCTGACAGAGCTGCCTCTGACCAATTAGAGTCCGGGGGACGGACAGAGCTGCCGCTACCAATGAGAGCTCGGGGGAGGGACGGGCAGATGCTGCTCACGGGGAGCTCCTCCTGCCGCTGCTGGATGCTGATGCTGACAGGGCTGCAGATGCTCTGCAGGGCCAGGAATGGACACGGCGGGAGAGACGAGAGAGCTGTCGGGGAGCAGCCGAGGCATCCAAGAGCATCCAAAAGCAAGGCTCCTCCGTAACGAGGAGCCAAAGACACCGCGTGCGTAGGTGCGTACCCGAAAACGCGCATGCAAAACGCTGTGTGCGCGGTGCTGCATGCGCAGCGCGGTGCCGAGCCCGGCGGGTCCTGGGATGCTGCGGTGCCGGGGCTGCTTCACGCCCGTACCGCGACCGCCGATCTCCGAGCCGCTCGGGTTCCGCTGCTGCTGAGAGCGCTTTGAAACGGCCGGGGGACGGCGCGGGGCTGGGGGGGGAAGGGGACGTCTGCTGGTCCGCCGCGGCGGAGAGCAGTTTGGATGGCGCCGGGCGCTCGGGGGCAGCTGTGAGCCGAACCGGTCCGCTCCCCGGATGGGCTCGGGCATCAAACATCTAGTGGAAATAGATGAGGGGCAGCCTGGTTTAGAAGGAGGAGATCGCTGAGCCGGCGGTCCGAGAACCGGCAGGAGCGCTTAGGAGCAACAGTTGCTGGTTTGGAGTCGTCGGGCGCATGCTCGCCGGGACCTGGAGGACTAATCACAATAGAGAGCGGCGGATGAGCTGCACAGAGCGGTTACGAAGCCACTTCCGCATTCCTACGCGCACGCGTTGTGCCGCCTGCAGGACTGAGCAGCGGACAGCGGCAGTTCCGCGCATTGGCCACGAGGTGGCGGCAGAGACCGCGGAAAGAACTTGGACGGGATCGATGCGGCCCGCGGCGCAATCACTGGCGGTCAGTGCTCTGTCGCGATGACGGGGGAAGAACACGGAATGAGAAGTGGGGGGCGGTGGGGGTGAAGACGAAGAAAACAGAGGGAAACTCCTCCAAACTCAGGAAAGCCGTGCTAAGAGCTTTACAAAAAGAAAATAATAATAATAATAATAATAATAATAATAAAAAATTTAATTACTTTTTGCCAGCATCTGTTGCACTGTTTTTAAATATTCACATGCCAAAATGTAACTGCCCAGTACATTTAACGACAACAAAATTAAAGCACGTTGGCAGAAAGCAGAGCGCCATATTGGTGTTCACTCAGCCTCTGTCTTCTTCGTGCTTTAATGTACTGCACAGCTACCTAATGTAAATCACAGCTACCTCTGGAAGACAGCCCGAGAGCTGTGCAGGTCCATCAGGCTCAGCTGCAGCTTTTCATCTGCCCTTCTCTGGCCCTCCTGCAGCTGGAGAGAGAGCACAGGAGGGCACGTGGGATGCAGACCCTCCCCAGTCAGCCGCAGCAGTCGCTCCTGCCAGCACTCCCTTTCCCCCACGTCTTTCCCATTGGACAGTCTGGAGCCCTGTGTGGCAGAGGAGGAGAGAGCTGCAGGCAGAAGGAAAACGGGCTGCTGGGATTCCTCCATCCGACTGCCAGGTGTCTTCTCTGGCATTCTGGGGGTGGGAAGGGAGTTGTGGGAGCACCCGTGGGGCTCCGGGCAGGAGGGAAGGAAGCAAAGATGCAGCTGCAGGCAGCGGGCTCTGGGCTGGAGCAGTGCAGCCAGGCACAAACAGTGGCAACGTACACACACAAATAAACACCCAGCACAGAATCTGGCACTCTACGGTCCTCCCAGAGCTTGTTACTGCTTTTTAGGCTGCCCTGCAGGTATTCTGTCCTTTCCCCTTCGTTCCCGTGTCTTGCCCCCTTCCTTCACCCCGTGCCTTCCCCATTCCTTTTCCAGGCTTTCCCTTTCCTTTCCCCGCTTCCTTCCCCACGCTTTCCCCCTGCAACAGCCCCATGTTCTGCTGCTGTTCTCAGCTGACAATCCTTACACCACACTTTTCAAACACATCGGATCAGACTGCATACTGGCACTGATTTTAAAACAACACCAACAACAAATACATACAGTATTATGTGTGGATAACAAACTCCTACCTGCTTGAAGACCAATAGCAGCTCCTCATCCTGCAGTAACTCCTGCACACGGCCAGGTCTCCCATGCAGGGATTTGGCATCTGCAGTGGCTTCGCAACATTGGATTTGAGTCTTTGACTTCCACCTCAATCTGCTCGACAGCTCCCCCCCTCAATCTGCTCTTGTGCTCCAGAGAGAGATCCAAGGCATGAAGAGGTGCAGTGCAACACAACTGGATACGCTCTTGAAGAATGGCAACACCTGAGCAACACAGAGGAAGGTAGAAGGAATAAAAGGGCAAAGCAAGGCAAAACCTTGGGGAAAGAAAGGGAAAGGTGAGAGGAAAATGTCACAACAGCCTGCAAGGTGCCCTAAAGAGCCATAAACAAAGTCTGGCAAGCACTGCCGTGTTGTGCAATGAGAAAGATTTGTATATTTACACGGTCCTTATCTGTTCAGGCAACTGAGTAACCTAAGTTGGGTTCTGGGGAATTATGGGACATGCAGCTTTCCAATCCTCAGCAGCATTATGGACAGAGTAAGGAGAAGGAAATAAAGGATGGCAGAGCACCATCAACACAGACAGTGCATGTCCATGCAGATTCCGCAAACCCACAGCTTCCTGGGTTGTTTCTGCTTTTGTAGCATTTGTGTGCTGCAGATGAGGAAAACGCTCTGCTGTTTGAGTCTTCTTCTGCAAGAGCCAACTACAGGTAAATGGCAGCTAACCTGCAGACCGAGCAGTACTGCCTGGAGTTGGTCAGGGGGAGCTCCTCCTGCCGCTGCTGGGTGCTGATGCTGACAGGGCTGCAGATGCTCTGCAGGGCCAGCTCGTAGCTGGGAGCCAGGAATGGACACGGCGGGAGAGACGAGAGAGCTGGCGGGGATCAGCCGAGGCATCCAAGAGCATCCAAAAGCCCTCACTCAAAAGCATCACAAAGCCACAGCCAGCAAGCTGGGCATGATCATGAGCAGCATCCCGGATGCTGGAGATTCTTTGCTACCATACACTACGGGAGCACAGCTCTCGCTGCAGGCATCCCACAGCCAGACAAAATGGGAACAAACCCACAGCTCTGCTGCACGCACAGCCCACAGCCATAGCCTTGCAACATGAGCTGCCTTGCTGTTGCTTGCATCCATCCCAATCCCCGGGAATGAAGACTCAGAACGCAGTCAAGGCGTTGATCCAGCACCAGCGTGCTTTTATTCCTTAACAGCCAGGAGGGCCTTTTGGTGAGAGGTCTGGTGGACACATGGGACTCATCCTCTCTTGGGAAGGAGAGAGGGGCTCAGAGCTCGTGCTGCTGCCCGGTGCCTGGGACTGGAGCTCTGATTCTACGTCCCCCTCCACCAGGCTCGGCTCCTCCTGGCTGACGCTGACCTGCTCCTGCATGGAGCTGCTGCTGTCGGGGCACTCGGGCTGTGCTTGGGCTGGGCTGCACTGCAATGGTGCCCCGTCACAGTCCAGCTCGGTAAGCGTTGTTTCTGGCAGGCTCAGGTCAGCGTCTTCTGCACAGCCGGGAGAGATGAGGGCTTCCACTTGGATTAACACCTTCATTCCATCACTGGTGTTATATGGAAGGCTGTCATCTGAGCTGCAGCGATTCATGCTTCCTAGCAGCTCTGCATACATGGGAGCACACAGTGAACCATCACTATACGCTCTGGCTCTTCTGCGTGGACGAGGGCTCGGTTCACCTAGGAAGGAGTAGATACACAGGCAAACAGTTAGTGGCAAACTTGCACAAGCTGAATGATGAGAGTGGTTCTTGAGATTTGCTTCTGCAGTGGCAGCAGGACAAAGCCAAGAGGACAATAGCAACAGAAGGAGCACTGTCTCGAAAGGACCTGTTGCGCTTTTGTTGTTTGTCTTTCTCTTTTGTGTGGACTCCAAGCATGAATTCCATGGCGCTGACAAGCAGGGTTTTGACAGCTGGATGTGCACCCTTACCTGCCAGGACCACCACCTCTGTTTCCGAGGGCTCCCTGGCATCGCGCTGCAGTTGGCGTTTGGCCACAGAGGATGGTTTTCTGGGCCTTGAAACAGGAACACCAACTGCATGCTGGGGATTCCTTCACCCTGCTGGGTGGACTTGGTCTGGAGGGAGAAAAGAGGGAGCGGTGTGAGTCGTGCATGGTGCAGGGTGAGGGAAGAGCTGCCCTGAGCTCTTGCCAACACTTGCTTGTTCCTAGCGCTGCCTGCTTCCTGCTGAAACACAACTTAGAAGCTCGCTCTGATTCACACGGTTGGGGACGGTTCCATTCCTAGAGCTCAGCCCTGGAGTCTTGCTGGCTACATTCCCCTCAGCCATGCCAACCCAGATGCAGAGCATGCCTGTTAGTTGAACCTCAGAGTCCAGAGGGAGGGGACATTCAGTACACCACCACAGGCACCATTGCACTCCACTTGCAACAGTGGAGAAAAACCCACAAAAGCCCACCCAACCAAGTCTGATAGGAAGCTGCTGGAAAAGAAAGTCCTCTTTACCTTTCAGACGGAAAGTCAATGATTGTGTGGAATTTCCCCCGTGCAGCTGCGGGGCCTTCTTCCACTTGCATGTCCTGGATGTGTGTCAGTGCGGCAGAGCTGCTGTGGCCTCCCCTCTGTGCCTGTGCCTCCTCCACGGTGAGCAGCTTGGTGGCAGGAGAAGACACCCGCTCAGACGTGGGCCCTGATGAAGAACTGCGCCCTGGAAGGGAAGACCACAGCTAAGAGGGAGGATCAGAAAGCAGCGGCACAGCCATCACAGTTCTGGGGGAGGTGCCGCACATCTCTCAGCCTTGCTTATCCGAACCACTGGAAAAAGAGGAGGTCAAAACCCTTTCATCAAGCTTCACCTGCACGCAAAACATCACCATGACAGGGACGGTTTTCTCACGCTCAACTTTGGGCTTGGACATTCTCCGCATCCAGCCACAGGTTGCCATATTCTCATCTAAGCCCACAAGTCTGCTGGCCCCTCGATAGCAAAAGCGTAGCTCAACAATCCTGGAGAAGGCCTGCATTTGATCAAGGTGTCTCATCAAGACAAAGCTCATGCAGGAAGACGCTCACCTGCTCCATCTCCGATGCCTGATGTGGAGCTGGAGCAGAAGAGGACGTCGGTGTGGGTGATGAGGAACTCCACCACATCCGACTGCCTCTGCAGTTCCTCGCAGGCAGCTCTTCCGCTGGCGCAGGCAGCCTCGTTCTGCTGGGATCTGTAGAAAAGGCAGATTGGAGAAGTCATTGACCCGAGATCGTTTCCCCACGTTTGGGCATTTGGGCAGCCAAAGGCTGTCCAGTTGGGCTCTGGAGACTTCCGCAGTGGGCAAGCACTGATGCCACTAAAGACATTCTCCCCGGTGATCAAGGACACACCAGCCCCATCTGACAAAACCAAGAGAGCACAAATTGTCCTCCTCTCCAAAGTGTGCCCGTGGGGAGAACAGACCTAAGCCTTGTGCTGAGACGGAAAAAGAAGTTTACCTGAAGAGGTTGGGAGCCCACACAATCGCTAAGTTCTTAGCGGGCATGTTTGTGACGGAGCAGCTCCCAGCCAGACAAGCCAAGTGTCTCATCAGGTACTCCAGCGTCCTGGAAAGCAAGAGCCAAACCTTCAGCACCACTGAGCATGCGGTGCTCACATTCCACCAATGAAACCTCACTTCATGCCACTGCTTATTCTTGCTTCTAGCAAGTAGATCAAGCTTTCCCAAGTGCCACGCTGCAGCACCAAGCCCCAGCACAGTACAGCCGCAGCCATCAGCTGCACCAGCCGTGCCCCCGTGCCCAGGAGCTGACCCAATCCATTCACCCCACGCAGTCATCAACCACTTCAACACACACAGGCATCACGTTGCCAGCGTGAGACAAAGCCTAGCCAGCAATCGCATCATCGCCCTCTGATCTCAGCCCTGCTGCATTTCACCAGACTGAGGGCAGCAGTTTTCTGACCTGTAGTGAGGTGCAGGCAGCTGCTGGATGACCTCCTGCATGCTGAGCAACCGCTCCTCATCGGTACCGGCACAAACAGCGTCCTGGAAGAAAGCAGAAAGGGATTGAGACACAGATCAGCAGAGATTCCTGCTGCAGGGTCGGCAACTATGGGGACGGAGCGCTGTTGCTCAGCACCGAGGTGGATTTTATGCCTTCCAACAGGCAGAAAAGCTGGGGAACACAGCGGCATGCAGCTGGTGCCATCAAGGCCAAGCAGTCCAAGCACTGGGCCGCTTGACAGCCTGATCGACTGTGCAGCTCAACTCCTCGCAAGCACTGTGAATACCTCACATGGTTACCTCCTGGGACCACCACAAGTGACATCGGTATGCTGCAGAATGTGGAAAAGACATGTGAGTCAAGCGCATGGGGCTAACAGAAAAAGGGCCTCAGAGCTGCAGAGGGCACTGCTGCTCCCATCTCCCACATTTCCAGTGGCAGGATGCTAACACCAGGTGTTACGTGCACCCGGTGTGCAGGAAGCATGAGCTGCTTGTTGTACAGAGACACCCACTGGATGTCCATCAAAACCCCAACTTCAACAGAAAAAAGACCAAAAAAAGGTGCGCAGGCGTGTGTGTGTATGGGACAGGCCACGAAGAGGGACATGAAGGCCATTGCCTTGTGCTTACCGAGAACTTGCCATGCAGCTGCTCGCTCAGCAGAGGGCTCGGCAGCTCCCTGAAGTACATCTTGCACAGGGAGCTCATGCTGTGAATGTCCCGGACGGTGAGCTCTGGAATCTGCTCCGACTCAAAGTCATGGCTGGAGAGAAGGACACAAAAACAGAGGGCTTGGAGAAAGAGGAAAACAACTCCAAAGCAAGACAACATACAGTCCAGAAGCACTCTTACCGCAGCTTCTGGATCTTGGACGCCACGCCGGACAGGCGGTAGATCCCCTGCACCACGCCGTGCTGCTCGATGAACTCAGCGCAGCTCTGCACGACCTGGGGGACTACAGAACAAGGGCCAGCGCTTAGCTGAGCTCCTGATTCAAGTCCTGCTTCAGCCGCTGCCCCTGTCACATCCCATCCACTAAGCCCAGCCGGGCTACTGCTTGCCTCCTCCTCACAGGAGAAAGAAGGCTGTCGCAGACATCGCAGGCAGGCAGGAGCCGGGGACAAAACTGGACACGGACGTGTTCTTGGCTTTCAAGAAATGCCACAACCTGCCAAGCAGCCTGCAGAAAGTAATTCTGGGGAAGCCAGAGACACTGCCACAAGTCCCATCACAGCTCCCACCGCAATGGAGGCGTGAAACCTCATGTCCAGAAGAGCTAGGAAACTGACGCACTACACTCTCTTGGGCCAAAAGGCTTCCTTGGTTTTCAGGCTAGCGTGGCATTGGCTTACACCTTTGGCTTTAAGCAAATACAAGTGTGCCGGCCTCCTATGAGCATTAGCCTCAGCTTCCCTTGCAGCCATCAACTCCCATTTCACGTTTCTCCACCGCTATCAACCTGCCCCTTGCTAGACATGATCTCCCTTTCTTTCATCTTTACATGCCCAACAGAGAGGAAGCTCTCAGGAACGGGCTGTTCCTTACCATCACGGCCAGAGTGGAGAAGATGCTCTCCCAGGTCACAGCCAAACACCCCTCCCTTCTCCTTCTCCAGCTCCATCTCCCGCTGCTTCGGTTCCTCTGGGCGGGCCTTCACGAAGGAACGAAGGAAGCTGAGGAGCTTGCCACGCTTCTTTGGCACTGCACAACAAAAGGAAGAAACCAGTTCATTTCAGGTTGGGCTCAGTGGGACCAGGCCGAGCATCACACATTCGACAGAGCACGTAAAAGCGGGAAGAACATTGCCAACAAGTACCTACAACAACAGATTGTCCCCGTCCCTGGAGGAGTCCAAGGCCAGGTTGGATGGGGCCCTGGGCAGCCTGGTCTAGTCTGGCATTCGAAGTGGAGGTTGGCAGCCCTGCCTGAGGCACGGGGGTTGGAGCTTGATGATCCTTGAGGTCCCTTCCATCCCAAGCCATTCTACAAGGATCCTATCGTTTGCCCAAGCCCTCATTCTCACTGCCTACAAAACAGCAGCCCTACGCCCCGTGGGATGCAGGAAGGACCATCAACACAGAGGAGAACGTGGGATGGATAAAGGAGGTATTCAACACAGAACACACCCAGAAAAAGACTCCATTTGACTTCCCCACGCCATCACATGTAACATCCGTACCTGGCTTTGGCGCTGAATTGACGAGGGCCTCAGGAATTTTTCCGTTGATGAGCTCCACGCACTCACCAGGGAAAAATCCAACCTGGAACAAGATCAAGAAGAGAGATGGAATACTGAATGCAGCATTTCTCAGGCCTCAACTGTTCAACCAAGAAAGAATGGCCTGCAGAAAAGTAACCCTCATTCAACATTTGCAGCCAGAAGACCTACAAAAGCAACTGACGGAGCATAAGATGGCTGTTCTCCGTGCTTGTACAAAGGACAGAGATGCTCAACTCCTGACTGCCTATTGAGCACAAGAGGCTCTTGCTTCTAAGTCACATGAGGAGACAGTTTCCCACCCAAGCCCAGAGCCAAAGGGAAAGTCCTCTGACAGCGACACAGGGAAGCTGTTGACGTCCAGAAGCCACCCTGTGGAGGCCGAGCAGCTCAAAGCTGACGTTCCTGACTTGACTGCAATTGCGCCCAGGAGTCTGAAGCTCGTGCCTACCTGAAAGCCATGCTTGCCTCTCCACCAGGGGCTCTGCTCCTTTGCTGGCATATCAAGAACGCACACCAGGTCTCCCACCTGCAAGACATTGCAACATCAATCCCAGCGTCAGCACAGCTGGGAGGAAAGCACAGCTGAAATGGCACCCTTCTTCTGCACTGCCAAAGAGCGCACAGCTTGAGAGCAATTGCACCGGGGCAGCTCTTCAGGCATTTCCCGTCGGAAAGCTGAACGTGGAGGTACAAGAGCCACTGCCTTACACACCACACAGAATACAGTGCAAGCATGCCATATGAAACCATCTTTTAGACATGGCTGAACTCCTCCCTGCATCCAACCCAGTGCAAGTCCTATCTGGACCTGCATCTTCTGGGCTTCGCCTCACAAGGCATTCTGAAGGTGTCTGAGAATATTCCTGATGCATTCACACGGTATACTCTTCTGGCCGTGACAACAAGGAACGCCTTCTTTATCTGCTTACCTCCAAGGAGAGCTCATCCGCTGCCTGGGCAATGTATCTCTTGATAACATGGCCAGCAGCAATAGCCGGAATATTAAGAGATGACTCCTCACGGACCAGCAGAGGCTTCCCCTGGTTCTCAGGCTGAAACAGAGAGCACAGGCCATGGTGAGGAGCTGAGGACAAACAAGGAGGATTTCAGGGTGCCATCTCGATGCCACTAGCAAGGAAATGAAGCTTTTAAGGCAGCTCTTCAGGGACACCGAGAGAGCCGGAAGGATGCTCTCTCTCTTGAAAAGCAGGAGAGCACACCGGTGGCTCATTCTGCTGGCTCAAGGCAGGGAACAGAGACCAAGCAGAGCTTCACACTGTACCTCCGTCAACGCCCGGTCAGGCCCACGGCTGATCTCGCTGCTCGCGATGCCCATCACAGCAGGCGCGACAAGCTGCAACAGAAAAGAAACACATTTCCTGTGTTCACACAGCACTGGATTGAGAGTCTTCTTCAGAACTACTCTCAGTTGCCCACTGGCGGAGGCAGCTGTTCTAGAAACAACCACTGTGCAGTCTATTCAAACGGGACAGCCATTGCAATACGCAGCATTGGACCAAGTCGCTGTCCCTCTGCTAGCAGATGGGGACTCTGGCACAAAGCAGCAGATGCATTTGCCCGCAGCACGCTGAGAGCGCAGTAGCAGGCCAGGGAGAGGTGTCACTGCTGGGGCTGGAGCTGCTCCCCAGCCCCCGGCTCCCAGCAGCAGCCTCACCACCAGCGCCGGCCGCAGCCTTGCCCACGCATTTCCTCTGCCTGCATGCCTGCTGTGCTCCCTACAGCTGTCGGCCACACTCACACAGCCAAAGCATGCGTGTTTGTGCCCCTGGCTCATGTTCTGCAGCTCTGCACAGAGTGGGGCTAGGGCTCTTTGCCTAAGGGATTGCTTTCCTTCACACTAGCTACTCCCAGCACTACAGACAGCACCCTGCCGAGGGCTGAGCTGGAGGGGAAGTGGAGAAAACCCACACGTTTTTTCCAGTGTCACATCCAAGCTGGACGAGGCTGTGTTACTACACACGGTGTGACTAAACACAGGCTGCTGAACCATGGGGGGGGACAAAACGTGGCACGTACCTGGCAAGAGATCAGAACAAGGGAGAAGCAGATCCTCGAACCTGCAGCCGTTCCTTGTCACTTTGCTCTGATCTTCCACGAGCAAAAGCTGCACCAAGGGAGAAGGCGGAGGGTGGGGAGGGGAGGGAGAAAGAGCAGGTCAGTGAGCTTGCACAAAACCCTGGCACAAATGCCACCTTGATGGATGGCTGTGGAAGTGATGGCCTGGGGGAAAATGGCCTCTGACGGTCAAGACTAAACAATATGATCCTAGGAGCTCCGCCAGCCAGCAGTCCTCAAGGCCTCGCGGCCCACCCGTCTATCCCGCACCGTCTCAGCTTACCTACAAGGCGCTGCGCAAGACGGGATGAAGACGAACGGACTCAGTCGATGCACAAGTGCAACAAGCCACGTACTCACGCCGAGCTCAAGCGCTCCAATGAAGGGAAGCAGCACGCACTGCTCCTCCCCTCATTCTAGCCGCTTATGACATCACTAAGGGCCACCCGGCTGCTCCACCATGGACGGACAAGGTGGCGAGGCAAGACCACGTCACAAGACCACAGGATTCCAAAAGGGCACCCCAGCGTTCGAGAAATCAGTGCGTGGTTGGAATTCTATCTCAGCCAAATCCTGGAGAAGCTGGCATGGGGTTGTCGGGACCAAAGTGCAGGACCCGGCGCTTGGTGCTGTTGAGCCTCTTGCTGGGCCTATGGCAAATCCACACCAGGGTCCTTCTTTGCATCCAAGGGCGGCTTAGAGCAGTCATCTCTTTCACCTGGATGGAAATAAAGGAAGAGAAACACAGCACTACTACCAGCCTGCTTTGCCAATTTCTTTCCCGAGTGCACATTTTTGCCTTTTGGCTTCCATGACGACCTCATTTCCTCCTCCTTTTCTTGGGGGAAAGCTGCCCCCCGTGCCTGAGCTTCACATGAAACACGACACTAAGACAAACGCTTGCCATGGGTGCAGGGTGGCTGTGCTTTGCCAGGTATACTAGCAGGCTAGGAAGCGTCACGTGGCAGCTCCAGGCCCAGTCTGCATTCAGTCACTGTGGCCACAGCTGCTGCCTCACCGCCAGAACGTATCCGAGGGTACAGATGGACGCAGGCACTCCTGCTCCTTCTGCAAAGCCCTCCTCTGCACAGCCCGTTAGCTGCTGATCACTGCTACGCCAACCGGGCTCCCCTTTACAGCAGCCCTGGGATAACACGCCTGTACTCTTCCGTGCAGCAGCGAGCTCCAGGGATGAAGCAGCACAGAGGAAACCAACAGAATCTATTGCTGCTGAATCCACCAGCTCCTTCTGCCCACCAAGAGTAATACCAAAGCACAGAACACAAGTGGGATAAGCGCTTCCACTCACACACGGACAAAGGGAATCAAAACAGCTTCGTCAAGAAGAGCTCGTTGGGTAAACCCAGCC
Organism: Gallus gallus; assembly: GCF_016699485.2. Lineage (NCBI taxonomy): Eukaryota > Metazoa > Chordata > Aves > Galliformes > Phasianidae > Gallus > Gallus gallus. The sequence goes on along the minus strand of NC_052572.1, from coordinate 79,249,448 downwards.
TCAGAGACACAAATGCATCTGGTTCCAGTAAATATTACGGCACCTTGTTGATGAAACGCTGTTCTGCTTCTCGGAGAGCACGAAGCATGCTGTGTTGACACATGCTTCGATGCCCAGCATCGCGATGCCCAAGCTGAGCACGCAAACCTCCCCAGCACCCCTGGCCAATGCTGCCAGGGAAATGCACGACCTGCAGCCCCATAGGGCTCGCTGCACGGACACTGGGGGGCTGTCTTAGTCTCAGGTGGGATCCATTTTTCTTCAGTGTCTGCTATGATGCTACAACAGTGAGAACACTCTCGTGTTTATAGTTTCTGAGAAGCAGACCTGGACAGAGCCAAGGCCGTTCTCAGCAAAGCTCTCAAGAAGGAGCTGGGAGGAAACCAAAGGAGGACAGCTGATGTCAACGGGCCAAAGGGATATTCCATACCATATGACATCAAGTGGAAGGGGTTATGGACGGGGTGGGAGCTCATCTCACTCTCTTCCTCTGCTTGCCCATTGCTTGGGAGGTGCTGAGCCACTGCTTCTACATCACTTCTTACATACTTTCATATATATATATGTGTGTGTGTGTGTGTGTGTGTGTGCATCCATTACTTCTGTCCTTTTCTCTACCTCTGGAAAGAGATTTCCCTCAACACATGAGTTCCACCTTCTTTTTTTTTCCCCCATAATTCTCTCCCCCATCCCACCGGGAAGGGGGCAGTAAGCAAAGGACTGTGTGGTGCTGAGCCACCCACCGGCTTAAACCACAACAGGGCCGTGGGGCAATGGCAGCAGACATGACGTGCACTGTGGTCAGCAGGAAATGAAAACCATCTGGAGGTACGCAAGCCCACTCTTTCATTTTCCAGAAAACAACCTGCAGTGTCAATGAAACATGCCCCTCACTAGCAACATCTGCAAGGATGTTTGGAATGACTGAGGGCATTGGACCCCATGAACGTCACCTTGCCGACACAATGGCATGGCAAACACAGCAGCAACTCCTGGCACCGATACCTCCGTGTACAACAAGCACGGGGCATTGGGTTGCTTTGGATGCAGTTTGAGCACAGATCTGAGGTCTTCGTGGAAAGCGCCTTGCAGAGCGCATCATGTCCTGCACCAGGCAGCACGCTGCGCATCCCTCATCTCTCCAAACTTTGGGGCTTTGAAGCTGCACATTGTTTCTTGGGAGTTTGTCCCCCACAACTCGAGAGCACTTCCAGCTCTTCCCTGGCAATTCACGGCTTGCACAGTGCCAAACGCAACCAAGAAAAAAAGGCAAGAAAGAAGGAAAGGCCATCGCTATGCACACAAGCGGCCAGGAAGGGTTCAGCAGGAGAATGAAACCTACACAAGTCAACTCAACAGATTCCAAGGAATTCATTGACATTTGACACAATTTGCAACGCCAGAAGCACTGCCACGCAAACAGCACCGTACTGGGAAAGCAGCACGTCCAAATCAGCCCCTTGCCCTGCTCTACCCGCTCAGCCCAACACAGAAATCAAACACACAAACTCTCTTGCTTTGGCTCACGGCAGCCATCAAGCTCATGCTTTAGTGACACAGAGAACTCCATCTCCACCTACTCCGTGTCTCGCTCACCACAAGCTCGGCTGGGAGCTGTCGCTCAGCCTGACACCACAGGCCAAAAAGAAACGTACATAAGCAGATGCTCTTATCCACACGTGCAAATCTTGGGGCGAGTAGTAAGAGGCTAACTGGGCCACGGGCAAAGCAGGGAGCAGATAGCAGGAAACAGGAAGGAGCTGAAGACCAGCTCTCCTACACCAAAGACAGGGAGAGCTGAGTCAGCACCACGGGAGGACTTACGACACAGCTTAACAGCTTGCAGAGACCTGAGGTTGCCAAAAGAGGCTGCCAGGGTAACTCTCACCAGTCTTTTGCAGGGCTGTTACAGATGCTTCTGATGCTGACTTCCATAGCCCTGTGTCATTCGGTAGAAAGCCCAGGTGACAAATGCTCAGTCTGTCTGGGTAACGCTTTCTATGCTTCCATGGTTATCACTGAAACAAAAGGAAAAAAAAAAAAGCATGCAGCCCTATGAAATTTGCCTCTCTACTGCTGCTGTCAGCGTGACATCTAAGATGAGCATTACGCGTCCCTGCACCCGACTGAAGATTCATCCAAGTCTGTGGGCACTGTTAGCAGCAGTTCCCAGAACATCTTGCACCACAAAATGCAGCACGTTCCTTTTTTGCACAGGCCCCTCGTTTCTCTCACCAGCATCAGATTCACTCCACTTCAAATACACCCATCAGAACAGCCCTTCCGTTCTGCTGAGGTAGGAACCCACTGCTGGGATGTCCCCCACTCCCGTTCCCCACTATGTCCAGCACCGGGGGGGAAAGGAGGAGCAACTGCCATCACCTACCCAGACTTCTTGCAGGGCCTTCCAGACCCTCTCACATCACAGGGAGAAGCGGCACAGCTCTTCGTGGCACAAAGCTCTCGAGAAGGGCCTGCAGAAATCTAAGGTTGCTCCGCCGAAGGTGCTGCCTTTCAACAACGTGAACTTAGCGGGCACGAGCCGGGAAAGAACAAGTTCCGGGTTCAGAAGCCTCCCAATCCCCGTGGATGTGGCTGTCTGCAAAGGACCACAGCTGCCTGCTTTCCAGCAGGGAGACGCTCACCCAGCAAAGCACTCACCCCAGCCAGATTGCCCTTTCCTACAAGTCACTAGATCAGCAACGTTGAAAGGACCTCCATGATCATGCCAGTCCAAACACCACCTACCACCACCATTTCCTTCCACTAAGCCACGTCCCTCACTACAGCATCCAAGTGTCCCTTGAACACCCTGAAGGGACAGGAACTCTATCACCTCCCTGGGCAGCCCGCCTCCAAGCGGCTGACCCTCACTGGGAGAAGGTCTTCACAACTAACCTCACAGCTTCCTTGCTCTTCTCTGGACACACTTCAGGCTTTCAGGGTCCCCCTTTCTAGTGAGGGGCCCAGAACACTGAACGCACTAGGAAGCTGTGCCAGAAATGAGGAAAGATTCATATTTCCCTGAGGACAGTTCGAGCTCTATTCCACTTGGGAACACTGCCTCCCTGTACATTCATAACAATATTATGTATTTATACCTACAGAAATCTGTCTAAACTGGATGGAGAGAGTAATCCAATACAAACTTGGCGAATCTTCCCTTAGCATAACATGGATCTTCATGCCTTTTTTTCTTGTTGTTTTTGATGTTTCCCCTAAGAGTGTCTTATGGAAACGGATGGGGTTACTCATAGAATTAAGCACAGTTTGCTTTCATCACGGTGAAGGCACAGGGTGCACATATATATCATACGTCATATAACACAGTTTGCAATACCAGCATCAAGCATCTCAGAAGTGAAATCCTTCCCTGTCTCCATATTAAGCGTTTAACAACAGCTGTGCAGAATTTCCAAAATGACGAGCCTTTTAGTTTTTTCCACACTTGGGCATCATTTAATCACCCAGTTTACAAAACAGATATAAATCCTGGGGGGCTTTGCTTCATAACGGGACAGGTTTGGAGTGGGTGTGTTGCTAATTCAGAATGGTGTAAAGTTTCCCAACTTGTGAAAATGTACAAAACACATATTTGGAGACTACGGAAGGAGTCACAACAAACCTGAAGCCTTTCTCCTCACGACTGCACCAAATAATTGATGTTGAAACCTCTCTCATCTGATATTCTCTTTTCAGTAAGGATATGTTCCATTAGAGGATATGGTACGGCCTGGTGCTCTTATTTCCGACCAGCACATCCAATTGGACTTAGTTTGGTACCTTGTGTATGGGGAGCTATTGAATTTATCACCATAGTAGAACTACAGAAATTTGGAGTCATCTTCACACTTCATATTTGTACTCCGCCACAAGTAACAGAAGGATTTCAAGGATCAGAGTCCCTCAGTCATGAATTGCGACTCCTGCTTTTTCTCGCACTTCTTCCTTCTTGCCTGTTTGGATGTTGATCTGAGATCTCTTGCTGCATGGGCATAACATCACCCAGCTGAGACTATAAAGTACTCCGAGACCTTCAGTATTTAATGCTGTTTTCTTAAACCTCTAACATGAAACTATTCTCCTACCTGTCCTAACTCACTCTTCTTCTCTAGGAGCTTCCTGGGAAGGTTATAATAATTTATGCGTTAATCCCCGCGGGTTACCTAGATCATGAACAGAGCTCAGAAGGGGTTAGGAGTAGAGCGACACACAGCTCCGCTTCGCGCTGAGGGCAGTTTTGGCCCTCCGAGCTTGCCGTAGCCACCTGCGCTCTGGCGCCGGCGGACCGGAAGTACTCGTAGTCACTATGGCAGCCGCCTGCGGGGGTTTTGAGCTGCGAGGCTGTGGGGAACGGTGCCTTTTGAGAACGGTGTTTTTCTGAGCGTTTTATCTTCACCGGGTGGTTTTCTTCCTCGATGTGTCGATGAACGGCGATGGAGAGCCCACAGGATTCCATCCGCTCCAGAAGCCCGTCATTATTGACAAGCAGAAGCAGAGAGAGGAGAGGAGGTAGAAGGGGTAGGCCGCGGTGGGGGCCGCCCTCAGATTCCTCAGGGCTCTGAGGCATTGGTACTCCAAAAGTGCGTGTCGGAAGGTGACAGAGACACGGGCCCTGCCTCTGCCTTTGCCTCACATCTCGAGGTCAGCTGGGAGCTGAGTGCACGTATTTCTGTTTGTGAAATGGAATTCCTCTTGTGCTAAGCATTTTTCATGTCTCCGCAACCCACCTGCATTGCTTTAAGCGGCGGAGAGTGTTAAAGTGGTGGTGCTGCCTCTGAGAGGAGAGTGACGATGTGATACGTTGCACATGGGGGTATTGGTCAACAGTGGCTGCACGTACCCAGCAGTGTGCCCAGGTGGCCAAGAATGCCAGCAGCATCCTGGCCTGTGTCAGAAATAGTGCAGTCAGAAGGACTGGTGAAGCGATCTGCCGGCTGTTCTCAGCACTGGTGGAACTGCACGTCCAGTACTGTGCTCAGTTTTGGGCCCCTCACTACAAGAAAGGCACTGGGGCCCTGGATCGCGTCCAGAGAAGGGCAACAGAGTGGTGAAGGATCTGGGCACAATATTACAGGAGTGTCTGAAGGAGCAGGGATTGTTCAGTCTGGAGGAGATTCAAAGGAAGCCACAACCTGAAAGGAGGTTGTGGCTGGGTGGGAGACAGCTTCTCCTCCCAAGGAGCAGCAGGAGGACAAGAGGTGATGGCCTTCAGTGTGCCAGGGGAAGTTCAGGTTGGATACTAGGAAAAATGTCCTCTCGGAATGCCCAGGCAGATGGTGGAATTGTTGTCCCTGGAGGTGTTCAAGCCATTCTCTGGCTCTGAGGCCAAGTCTCCATGCTGTCTGAAACACAGTGACCCCATGCAGATAATCTGTTGGTAGTGGCCCTCTGGCCAGTACTGTGTCAGGAAGTGTGCCTTCAACTTAGCTGCCAGACAGTTGAACTCCAGAGCATAAGGAGATTTCTATGGCACGGTATAATTCATCGGAGCAGAAAAGAGTTTTAAGAGTCCCCTTAAGCTTTGCCAACACAAGATAACCACTTGAATGTGGTGTCTCCTGTAGGCTCTCTTCAGCTGTTTGTAAGAAACAGTAGGAAAAAAATTATTATCTCTTACTACCAAGTGATGAAAAAAGTGTTTTTGTCATCTGTGTCTCATTTAGACCATGAAGAAATTCCTGTAAACAAGGCAGGAGTTTAATTTTTTAGTGGGAACGTAGGCGATAATTTAGTTAACTTTCTGACTGATACCGGGATTATATCAGGATGGTGAGCAGTCACCTGGGGTTTCTAAAGGGCTCCATTTCAGAGCCAGATGGAGGACTGCATCAGGGAAGGGTCAGGGTGGAAAAGCTTCTGCACCAGAGGTTGACCATACACAAAATATGCCAGAGTTCAAGGAGCCTTTGGACACCACTCTCAAACAGAGTGTGGCTGGTTTTATGTGGAGGCAGGGGTTGGTTTTATGTGGAGGCAGGGGTTGAACTCCTACGATCCTTGTGAGTCTCTTCCAAGTGGCCGTTCTACAATGGCCTGGAAGGCTGTTAAACAGCTTTTGGTTGTGGTAGTTATCAAGGTGATACAAGCATGTAAAATCTGGAAACCTTAATGCTACTCCTGTGGGGAAAGAACATTCATAACCAAAGTAGGTAACTTAGGAGACGTGCAAGGAGTAACGGCCTGCAGATGCCTCTGTATTACACTGTGCAGACAGAACAGCCAGCGCTATGGAAACTTAATGCTGCTGATGTGGGGGTGGAAGGAGCAGTTAGCAAGATCTGCATCTCAGAAGGTCTGGCAGACTGGTAAAAGAATGCTATCCAACTTAGCTTACAGGGAAAAGGAGGAACGGCTGCTGTCCTATTCTTCTTTCCTTAGTAAGTAACAGAGTTAGAAGAGTGAAGAGAGTTAAACAGCATATCAACTAAGGACGACGTGTAATAAATCAGTGTTATTTAGGTATATGAACAAACGTAACAGCCACACAGCCCCAAAATCCCTTTTCTCCACTGGTGTCCAGTAGTCCCTTAGTTTGCTGACAGATCGGGCTGCTTTCTTCTCTTAAAGCAGCACTTGTCTCACTGCTTTGCTTCACAGTCAGAATTCTGACCTTCTGACATTTTAATACCTTTTTTCTTTTTTTAAAAAAAATCTTTCCCTCTAGCTGCAGGTCAGAATGAAACCTCAACCATGGTCAAAACGGTGGGAGAGGCCAAAATACAACATTAAAGGAATAAAATTTGAGCTACCCGGAAAAAAAAATGAAGGAAGCACAGAAGTGGAAGCAGCCCTGGCTGGAATTCGATATGCTGCGAGAATACGATACTTCAAAATAGAGGAATAAATACGGAGGGAAGCGAGTAAAGAGCTGAACAAGTAACAGCTTTGAGTTCAGTGTAAGAACTGTCAATTCTCAAGTTTCGTATGCAAATAAAAGACAGTGAAATTTCAGCAGTTCTTGTCTGAATGTTAAACTGTCCCTTCCTGAAAACAGTGTACAGTGTGTTCAGCCCTGCTTCTGCCTTCCCTTCTAAATCACAGCTAATAGAAGGGGTTTGCAGTTATTGTGTTGTCACTTCCAAATAACTGTTTCTTCTGCCTTTGCCAAGCAGACAGGGGCCAATTGTGAAAATGCTTCACTCAGTAGGTTCAGAAGGGGGCTATGGCAGGGAAGCAGATGTACAGAAGCCCAGCTGGACAATCTGACAGTAAGTGCTGCTTAGCTGTCCTGTAAAGGCACTTTTGAAATGACATCTGATAAAGCACCAATAGTAACCTGACAACAAAGCAGTAATACCAACGTTTTGAAACCAGCTTGCAAGAATGAAGCCAGATTAGCTGTTACTCCAGTCAGATTGTGTGAATGGGTGCAAGGTCACCACAAAGTGGCACGGTAGGTTCTCAAAGATACTCAACTGAGTTATAGCTTTGATCTCCAGTAAAAATCGCCTTCCCCTGCTTACCAGTCATGACAAGTGACGTCTGCAGCCACTGGAAGAAGCCTCTACAGAGGTAAAGCGTGATAGAACCTATTCCAATTTCATAGCAGCACAAGACTAATTTCTTTGGGAGCAACTTTCAACATGAATAAGGAAGCAGAGGAGACAAAAGCAAGCACGGAGATCACATGCTTCAGCTGATTACTTATCAGTTGTATTTTCTTTGCACTCAGGAAAGTAGAAGTGCACAATTACTTACAGCAGAACTCCTAAATCCTGCAGATAATGAAGCGCAGCAGTGCCAAAGTTTTTTCCATACTTCACATAACATTCATGTCGTGTCAAGATTTGAAAGCGTTAAAGTCTCATTAACACAAAAACATCTTTACTTTTCAAAATAATGGTTTTGCTTTTATTTTAAAAAGTCATGTTGTCTATAACACTGATGAATGCTATTTACAATTAAAACAGTTTACAAAAATACATATTTCTGTAATTAAAAAAACAGAAAAACCATAGGGAATAAAAGCCCCAAGAGTTAAATGGAAGACCATAAATAACATTTTAGAGAAGCAGGCATACCAAACTTAGCAGAATTTTGACACACTGCTGTTTCTACGAGAAAACATCCTTTTTATTCTGCAGCAGTAATATTTACTGCACATATACGGAGTTACACACATTAGAAAATCCAACATGGGTACGGTGAAATGAGGTTTAAGGGTCTTAGAGGGAAGCAAAAGGTAAATGTCCTAGAGGAGCCAATTACTAGAAGGTAACTGGAGTTGTTGTTCCGCTCCTGATAAATGAGGGAGGGTGACAGCTCCCAAGTCTGTGCACAAAGTCCAGTCTGTATCTCAAGTACAAAGCTCCACTACAAATCATACACTGGAGAAGAGTAAGCGTAGTTAAGACGTTCTCTCTTCTTACCTTCCTGAACAGCGTTTACATCAGTAGATGTTCACAGATCAGACTTCTCCACTGCATACGAATTCCTGCTTCTGTAGTCAGGGTCAAAAAAGCTATGAAGAACTCACTGTGAGTTTGGTAGAGTTATTCATTAAGTGGACGATAAGTTTAGAGTTCAGTGACTCCTGAGTCAGAGTGATTTGGGGTGGTACTGAAAACAGCGTGTGAAGTTGTCTGCTCACCAGCAGTGGTAACGTACAGGCACTCAAGGCATTCATCCTTCCCAAAAGAACAAAGGCAGTAGGAGGCTTCGTCATATATTTCAGAACACCTGCACTTCAACACGACCCATTGTCGGTTCTGCTCTAGGAGTAGATGGCATCAGAAGACAGTTGGAAAAAAAACCAAAAATTTCACAGTAAAACAACGTAGGCAGTCACTCATTAAACGTACCACTTTTTTAGAATGAGCCTCAGGCTGTTCAGTAAAGAACTGATGCTTCAAAGAAATCCTATTTCTGATCACAGATTTAAGAGTTCCCGTTTTGGCACTCTTCAGTGAGCGCTTCAGCAATAAGCAGAGCCTGTGACTCTTCACCAACAGCGAGAACAACTTCTTCAG